>NC_051452.1:3053821-3068066 GCF_001649575.2 Kryptolebias marmoratus | reverse complement strand
AAACATGTGAGGAGAGCTGCAGACCAGGGACGATCCAGAAATGCTCATGAATGTCAGTTTAGAAGCTATCAAAGTTCTCAAATAAAGCACCTTTTGAGAATGTCAATGTTTGTTGGGAATTATCTTACAAAACTAGGAAGGATCTTTGGTTTAGACATTAAAAGTTATGGTTTTTTATTGATTTTAGTAAAAAAAAAATCGCAACTTTTAGGAAAATGCCCCGCGAAATCAGGCATTTTAGCCGCAACAATCACAAAAAACGCCTGTGAAATCCTGGAGGGACTCCACAATAATCACTCATATCACAATCGCCCGTTTTTCTTATATCACTCAGCCTTATATGAGCCGAATAAATCACTTCCTAAACTGGTTTAAAAGGCACCTAACAGGAAGTGACATCACGTGTCTTCTTCCTGAGTTATTTGGGCTTATTTTGTATTCCACGCTGCACAAACCCACAAAGAAGAGACGAGACCGCAGAAACGGTGACGAATCACTTTAGAAACAATAAATATTGGGTTAAAGTTGCAGGAAAGTTGCGGTGTTCATTTATTTATATTTACTGACAATTTTAACTGAATCAGCATTAGCATCGTTGAATTAGCGTTAGCAAAGGTATAGCTTAGCATACTTTATCTTCGTCTGTTCTGCTGAGGTCCTTAAATCATAGTTTAGTTAATGTTAGTATAATTTTATCTTAATTTGGCTTTTCCTCAGTTTTCTTCAGTATGATTTGGTCATTTTGATCCTGCCTTTGTTTGTTTAAACTTATTTTAGTTTAGCAGTTAGTTTATTGTAGTTTTTATCATGTCTGATCTGTTCAGCTGAGGTTTTTAAATCCTATCATTTAGATTATCCCAGCTCATGTTTTAGATTTTGTTGTGTGTGTTTTGACTCTGTATTTTTGTGTTCACATGTTGCAAAGCACTTTGCCTTGTTGCTGTAAAGTAACTATAAAAATAAATTTGACTTTGCTTACGTGCTGACTCGTGTAAACGTGTTTTTCTCTTGTCCTGCTTGGAAGAATTTGTAGAAATGAAGCCTGATAAGATGCTAATATGTTTCATTCTCAAAGCAAGAAGTAAACAAATGTTTGCGTCGCCCACAGAGTTTGAAACTTGGATCATGTCGTGCTGCACAATCTCCTGCGATATATATAAGACGTCTCACTCAGAGTACCACATCGAACTTTAGCCCGATATCTGCAGAAAGGTCTTGGAAATATAAAAAAAACTGCAAAGCATGATTAAGATCGGACGTACTTGGCAAGGAAGTCCCGGGCATCCCTGGCGTTGTTCATGCTGTCCCAGCTGTACGGGGGCCCCTGCAGCCCTCCCCAGGAACCCGGGCCAGGGGGCGGCCAGCCAGACGTTTTGTTTCTATGGCTGACGCAAAAAAAGAAGAAAGGAAAAATCAGCTTACATGTAATCAAGAATACATTTATTACAATCTGCTCGAGTGAGGTCGGTGTTTAGACAAAAGGGGATCAGAAGTTTGAATAAAGATGGATTTTCAAGCCTAAAATAAAGCTACAATTACCCAATTTACTAAGACTGTAATCCATCGGTGAAAACAAGCATGGAAGAACTGGATTACATCGAATTTGTTACACAGAAGCAACAAATCTTCAGCTCTGAGAGGTTTTTTTGTGCTCCTAAATCCCTCTGCTCCAGATAAAGGTGCTCGGAGAGACACTTCGTGCACCGCTGGTTAGAATCCTCTCAGTCCAATTAGTGTGATTCCTCATCTCTCAGCGTGATGCAGTTCTGCTTCGTGCAATTGACCGCGTTCGAATAACAGCCCGCCGATCGATGGTCGCACATATGAGCAAAACTTGCATGGGCACGGCAAGGGAGAGCGAAAGTACCGATGTGACAGCTGACTCCCTTATTACAGATTACTCTAAGGATGTCGGGACGGGGAAAACGGCTCCAGACGGGACAAGAAGGCAGCCTCGATATCACAGAAATTTACAAAAATGAACTTAACTGAAGCTATTCTTTACGTTAGAAGCCCAAGCTCTCGGTTCAGGAGGCCGGTTCAGGTTGGTCATTAATGTAAGAGTCAAAAAAACAATTCTTATAATAGGTAAAGATCCATACTATAAAAGGACGTCATCGCCATAACAATCCAGCCGTTTAATCCCTTCATTGTGCTGTTGATGGGTTGGATACATCACTCTGTCATGCCATAGCTCAAAGAATATGGAAAATTAAATTGTCAGTGTCCAGACAATAAAGCTGTCCTTGCATATCAAGCCTGATGGATGGAGGACAAATGATAAAAATGCCAAGTTTCACTCGTTGCACAAAAGACGAGTAGTTCCATGCTTCCATTAACCAAAAAAATGGTAAAAACGATTAATTTAAAAACAAAAAATAATCAGTTGGGTTCCTTTTCCCCCGTTCGATTGCAATCCACGGCTTTTACTTAAAAGCTTCTGTTTTTGTCTTCCGAAACAAATCCAGATCCGCCACGGCTCCCGAATCCCAATCGGAGGCTCCGGCGTTCCGTAAACTCAGCGGCCGTGGTGTTGCCGGCGGTGCAGCCAGACGTTCATCTGCGTTTGTCATTGTGCTGCCGCCGGGAGCGGCTTTGGTCCCAAACTGAACGAAACTGCCGTGGCCTTGCCTCCTTTATCCCATAATCCCTCTCATCACAGAGAAAACAAATCCACGCTGTGTGTGAGTAGTTCTCCGTGTGTGTGCTCATCCTTCAGGAAAAAGTGCATGTTTTTTTCTTAATTTGTGAGGATTAAAAACGACGGGGAAAGTCATGCTCGAGTCAAAACGTTCCCGATGCACCCAAACGTTGTTGCAAGGATACAAATGTCTATTAAAAAAAAATAAACAAGCTTAAGACGATAACTAACGGTAAGTGGCTATCAGGAAGTGGGAGCAGGTGTGAAACAAGAACAGAAAAACTGAAGTCAACTAAGACAGAGAGTTTAGAAAAGGACAAATAAATGAAATAATCCTCAAAAACTAATGTCCAGAACTCTAAAACCTCAACATATATGACCTGCAGGCAACACTGAAAACACCTCCTGTATCCTCAGGCTTTCTGTTTTATGTTAGATGCTTACTTTGAGATCTAAAACCTATAAATTTACAAACTTTAACACATCACAACGCACACAACTCGCACATAAAATGTTCTCTGTAGAACAATTTTCCTTTAGCATTACTGCCATTAATGTCTTTTTACATAAACGGTGTTTTGGTGACAGGGAAAAAAAGAGAAACTGAGATTTTAACAAATGCTGTCATAAAATTCTTGTTTTAGATGTATCAGTGCGTATTTAACAAATGTCAAAAAATTAAAAAACGATAATGCTGCACAGTAATTTTCTCATGTTCCCCTTCTATTTTAGGCATTGCACATACTCAAGATTTGTCGTGACTATTGCTGACAAACTTTGCACATAAGTTGAAAAAAAAAATGCTTAGAATAATCTTCCTTTTTTCATTTACATGTGGACATTATCGCCACCTACAGGCCCACAATGATTATTACAGCTTTTTAAGAATAGATGCTGCAAAAAAACGATATCTTATTGAAGTCATAGCGTTGGGCCTCTTTCGCACTGGGTGACAACCCCTCTAAGATGTAAAACTAAATAAATACATCAGTTGGAAGGTGGATGGTTCGTCCGGGGTCTTGGCGTGGTCTTCGGGAACGCAGTGGGCTTCCCATTACATCTGATCGGACGTGATAGGTCCACAACGATTTTTAAAGCATTCACAAAATTTATTGCATTGGCAATTTATCGGAATCCTGGGTGGAGCGCGGGGGAAACTACGACCACCGTCGTGACCAAGTCACAGAAACAGCCGAGCGCGGACGTAATGCCTGTGTTAGCAGTGTCTTGTTGGCATGGCGTGATCCTCTAGTTCACGTGTCAAACTCTAGGTCCGCGGGCCAGATCCGGCCCTTGGTAACATTTCATCTGGTCCCTAAGATAACATTTAGGTTTAATTAGATCTGGCCCTCCAGTTTGGGACAGATCGAGTCTTTTTCGCTTCTCATTTTGCTTCAAAAACTGAAGTTACTGTTACTTTGAAGCCAAGAAAATGAAGTTTTAATTCCTCAGTAATCCTTGATTTTGACATGGAACGGGCAGCAGAGAGCATCAAATGGGACCGATCAAACTCCTGTTGAAAAACTTGGACTTGAGTTAACGTGCATCAGCGTAACAAGGAGTCTGCTTTGATGCATGTCGTTTTCTTTTTCTTTCCAAGTTAAATGTTAGTAGCTGTATGATCGGAGTTTTGCTGAGGGCTTTTTAGCTGTTATACCGGAGACAAATTCATCAGAAAGCATAGGAAATAAATGTGAATGATGCGTCTTTTTAAGTTTGACCTATTTTTCTTAGTTCATTAAAGCATGTTTGTGTTAAATTCTACATAGCATGTAACTGGGAAAAGGTGTTTGATATTTCTGTATGAACGGCTCAACATAATACATCTAAAACCAAGGTTAATTTGTGGATTTTTACAATAAATATTGATCGAGATTGGCCCTTGGCTCGGACAAAGTTTTTAATTTTGTGGAAGTCAGCTCGTCACCCCTGCTTTAGTTGCCTCCTGGCGAAGTCTGAGAGAGTTGTGACATGGTAGGCTGTTACAGCTTGGTGAACCTCTTGACGAAGTGGGGGGAAATAGAAAGGAAGGCCTTTTCGGTGGGTACTACAAGCATAGCAGTGTCATGATTGCCTTCCCAGCGAAGGAGGTTTTCTCGATTTGCCACAATCCAGCCACATTCTAATGAGCCACGAAGGTCATGGAAAGGAAAGCGATCACCTTCCAGTGTGTGTGTGTGTGTGTGTGTGTGTGTGTGTGTGTGTGTGTNCCATGTATTTGATACATTGTGGGGACAATTTTCCTAACATATACTACCTTGTGAGGACCAACTGCTCCTCATGGGGACCAAAGCCTGGTCCCCACGAGGAGAAATGATGTTTTTGGGTTAGGGGTTCGGTTTAGGACTAAGGTTTGGTTTAGGGTTAGCTATGTACTGGTAATGGTTAGGGTTAGGGTGGGGGTCAGGGTTAGGCTGTAGTTAGGGTGTAGAAATGAATGGAAGTCAATGGAAAGTCCCTGCAAAGATAGAGAGACATAACATGAGCTTGTAGACTGACAACACAACCTGCTACAAGAAAGACAGAAGTTAAATGTACATTTGGCAATGAACCGGCAAGGATTATTCCAATAATGGCATATTTATGTCATCACTTTTTTTTTTTTTTTTTGTGATAGTCAACAAAACAGCAAAGCAGCCGATATATTTATATACATTTGAATAAATCAGAACTCTGCAGATCATTTACGGACACTACACCCTCTGTTATTGATTTATCATAACCAGTCGTGGAAAGACTTTCTCATTAGCTTGCTTTAAAAAAAAATTAAAGATTAGCTCATAGTGGTCTGTTCTACAACAATGCATATCCTCTTGCATCCCACCAGTCTGTCAATGAAACGTCCTTCCACCTATATGTATTTTTACACCCGAAAGAGTTGATCGACGTGGATAAATAAAACGCCCGTCCCTGTAAATAAACGGGGACGGTGGTTACTGGGGGTTTGCTTTTTCTGCTGCATCATATGTCAAACTGCACGACCTTCAGTCCAGCCAGCTGGCAAAGACCCGCTTACTTAACAACACTCTCCAGTCAGCAAGAACGGACAGCTCCAAAACACAGATCCTTACCGTTCAACTCGATCAACACTTCGTTCCTCCGGCCCTACGGCTCTGAACGCCGCCCCGCCGCCAAAATATGAAACATGAACCACTGGATGGATTTTAAGGACACTTTCAGAAAGAAATCATTGCATGCACCTCTACAACTGATTAACTTTAGGTGTCAATCCAATTAAATATGGCTGCCACAGCTTATCGGCATTAGCCAGCACAGAAATGACCATAGAGCTGAAATCTGATGTGGCAGTAGCTGCTAATCGTGCTAATTGTAGCGTAACTCTACGTGATTTTGCTTATTTTTAAGGTTTGACCAAAACGGCTACAACTGTGATTTGTCTTTGTGTTATGATCTAAGTTTCTAGCACGAAACATGATCTGCCTTCCTTCAGGGAATACTACGCCCCTACTTCAGAATGCTTTTGTCTCGTACATTTAGCAGACACGAACCATTAGATATGGGTCTACTGTTTCAGCTCCTAGGAGACCTCGGCCCTTTATCCTTCATTTCAAGCCGTCGGTCGTCTGATCGGCTCCGAATTCTTCCTACAGCCCGACAATGACCCCGGACACACAATTTGAGTCATGAAGAACAAGGAATCCTGCAACAGATGGCGTGGTCCCGACAGAGCCCCGAGCTTATCATCATTCTGGGATTACATAAAGAGACCGAAGCAACGGCGACGGCTTAAATCCTGCAGGGAAACTTTGGGAGCTTCTTTAAGACATTTTATAGCGCTGCGTGGCGTCTTGGGGTTTTTTTTTTCTCCATTTTTTTATTACATGAGCTGTTGTGTGTACGTCCTGTGACTGACACCCTAAGATGGGCGGATCTCCAAATGGTAAGAAGTTAAAGATGGTAATATTTTCAGTCGGATAACACGGATTTCAAAAGGCAAAAAGGGGGAAAAACTAAAACTTCTAATTATTTTGATGGAATTTGTTTATATCATTTCAGCAAGCATGTCACTAGAAATTATAAATGCTTTTTTGAAGCATTTTCGGTGCTCGCTTTGGAAGTTTTTATCCATTTTTGATGAAAAAGTTGGGTGGTCTTGCGCGCACTGCAAAAATCTTCAGCTTTTTTATTTCAAGCAGGCCCCTAAAACTGCTTTTTTTTTTTTTTTTTAAATGATTGTTACGCCCTCGGTGGAAGACATCTTGTTATTTGGGCTCTTAACATTTTTCCCATGAGACATTTTCAATGCCACTGGTTTTAAAGTAGGCAATCAAAACTCAGCACAAAAACAGCAACCTTTAAATATTTTTGCCAGATTTTTCCGTTTTGTGCACATTAAATACTTTGATTTCCAAATAACCAGGAAGCCACTTGAAGACGATATTAAAAGCTGTTCGTTAAAAAATAAATTGACGACCTTAAATGTAATATAGTTTAGAAATTATTCTGACCAAACCCAGTAAAAAAGCCATAAATGTCTAAGACCAAAGTTAGTATCATGACGTTTCTCATATGGGTTAGACGAGCGTTAGCCGGTGCTTTTTTTTCCCATTTTTCATTTAAAGTTATAGTTCTGATTCCTTGATTAGGGGTCCCGTGTAAAGCTTATAAAGAACTATCTTACCTGTTGTAGATAGCGCTTTGAACATCTGGAGAAACGAGGTTTATTTCTGACCAGATCAGGATTAAACTTCAAACTGAAGTCGTTCGCTAAATTTCGACCCGATTAAATTTCGACCCGATTAAATTTCGTATTTAACATTCTTTTCACGAGAAAACATCAGAATCATCGTTTCCTCTGTGGCCTCGTTGGCGAATAATTGAAATTCACAGCATTAGGATCCAATTGACAAATAGAATTTGCACAAACATAAAATCTCCATGCAGATTGAATGATTCTGCACAAAAGGCAAAGAGCAGTCCCGAGATGTTTTAGCCTACATTTTAACAATGCCTTCCGAGGCCGGTAAGGGCTCCCCCCCCCCCCAGCTTAGCTCGTCCTGCAGGATCCTCACCAGTTTACACTCTGCAGAACATCTGGGGTAATTTCAGATCATGCACAATTCATCGGGAGACCTCTTTTCTTCCATTGACGAGCGCAGCTGCTGTGGAAGAAAGAGTTGGAGGTTAAGCAGTCGCCCGGAAAACACATGAAACATGCATGACAGATGTCCGTTCACGTCGGGGTCTCGCCCTTTTCAGCTCTCCTCCTTTAACGAGCGAGGAAAGGACTCGTTTGCGACGTTTCTGCTACGACAACGGGGGGAAGTGACTGAGGAAACGTACACAATGTTTTCTAGAAAACAACAATGTACATGTATTATGAAGGAACTGTGCATCATCAATGAACAGGTCCTTAAATTTGCTTCAAAACTTCTTTTAAAAATTGTTTATATTTTGTTTGAAAATTGTAAACTTTTGGTTAGAACAATTTTGCGAGCTATAAATATTAAAACATGCCAACCGGGGAGTCAAAGTTTCTGTTTAAAAGCAACCCGTTTACCAGACTGCAAGTCAAAACACAGAAAGTGTATATAAATATATATACAGTATATAATTAATTTTAAAAAACTGACAAACTTTCTGATGAATGGATGGAAATCCTTGTTGATATAAATACTGATTATGCAGAGTGAAAAACCTTCTACAGTATCATCTGTTTTCCACTTTTAAACCACAAAATAACCCTAAAACAAACGTTTCCCCTTCAGCCCAGCCTTCTGAGGACATTAGATCATGTCTTCCTGCTGAACCGCCAGCGCCCCTCCTTTGAGTCAGAGATGTATTTGAACCCTGAACTGACGTCTTATTTTAATTAAGTGAATTTGTGCTTTTATATCAACCGATCTGCTCCTCATCCGTCTCTCTGGTTTCAGTAATTGGCTTCTTAACGAGGCTTGTTCGGTTCCCCCTCCTCGTTCATTTAACAGTTCCTGTTCCAGCCATCGCCCGAGTCGAACCTGCATCCTTTCTCCGCCGCCTCCAAACGCTTTTCATCATCAAACGTTACTTTCTGGTTACAACCTTCTGTGTGCTGTATACACACACACACAAGCACACTCGTGTGTATGCATGCATTTAAATAAGCACTTAAAGGAAATTTCTCTATGGAAGATTGAAGATTAAACTCCGTGGATATCTGTTTCCCAAACAAGCAGAACGTAAGGAAAAAGATGAAAGAAAGTGTAAAAGTTGCTCGTTTGCAGGAAAGTGCACATCTCCATTTATAGTTACTGCTAAGTTTGAACTTTTACCAGAAGATCAAATTTAACAGATCTTTGTTGATCCTGACAACTTGATACGTACATAAATGGAGGAGAAATTTATCGAAACTATCATAATTTCTGTAAAGATGTTAAAAAAAAAACAACATTTCATTTGTTGGGTAAATTTATGTCATTTAGAATTTCACAGAAATGGAAACCTTTCATGCCAGGGATCATATATGATAAGAAATAACAGAGCTCAGTGAATGTGCGGGGAATCACTCTCAGCTACTACCATACATTTTGGTTTCAGTATCTGTCAAATTATCCGAGTTTTTGTGTTGGTCAAAGTGTCTTAGCTGTGGTGGTCATTTCGAATGTGGTTCACTCCAAAAGGTAATCAGCTGTATACGTGCAGCCCGTGACTGAGTGAACATGTCGTTAAAATCCATCCACAGGTTGGTGACAGATGTGGGCCTGTCGCGATAAACGATAAATCAATTAATCAATTAATCGCATGATTTTAAAAAATGAGGTCGATAAGTTTTGTTTATCGACGTTATCGTTCCGTCGTGTCTCTGTCTATTTCTACGGAAGACACTGGAGGACAAAAGGCCCCGGGGCTCTTCACTGACCCCTCCCTTTCTCTTAGAGTCAGGGGGGCGTGGCCTATCGTGTCAGGTAGCCAGCCGAGGTGCATCGTGTTGTTCCTCTGCAGCGTTAGCTTTTGTTAGTTTGACTTTTTGTTTATAAAACTGTCAGTTCTGTCCATCTTCTAAATATAAAACTAATGATTATAACTTTTTGAAGGGAAGTTTAGTTTACAGATTTAATAATCCTTACTGTTTTGGTTGAATTTAGGTTTTATTTCCATTTTTTTAGTTTATTTTTCTTTATTTTGTTTATTTTGTGTTTTAGTTCCAGTGTTAAGTGTTCTTTTGAAAGTAAAGTTTATTAATCTTTGCACTATTATGTCATTATCATTACATTAGATTAAAACAGCCTCCAGACGATATTATCGTTTATCGCAATCATTTCTGACAAATAATCGTCCAGCAAAATTTATCGTGACAGGCCTAGGCATATGTAGTAGTAGTATCCTTTATTTAACAAGGGAAAAAAGACTCATTGAGATTAAAAACTTCTTTTCCAAGAGAGAACTGGCCAAGACAGCAGCATAAAACAAATCAAACAACAAATCTAAAAACAATGTTGGCTACGAGTCAGTCAGTTCTACAGATATTGGACTAAAATCTAGCGTGGTAACGGCGGAGAGTCCCCAGATTATGCAAAGATCTTTGTTTAAAAGTTTAGCATGCAATATGAATTCCTTCAAGGAGCGCCGGTTTCATTTCAGTATGTACCCACTCAGGCGCATCAATCACAAACGTCTGTCTCTTCCTGATCACTGGAAGCAACATTCAGACTCTGAACAAAAGGCATGTCTATCACCTCCAACAGCATCTTGTTTTTCTGTGTTGCAGAGCTTTAGTTTAGAAGCTGCACAAGTGGACAGAAACAACAACAACAACAAAAAAAAAAAATACACAAAATTAAAGGTTTAGCATTCTATGAAGGAAAGCACGTCACATGCCTTTCAAACTAGCGTATTTTCCGGACTACCAGGCGCACCAAGCTAAAATTAGGGGAAAATCCTGTTTTGTTCATACATTAGCTGCACCGGATTAAAAGCTGCAGGTGTTTTAATGTTTATTTACCAAATGTAAGAGAATCTGCACAAAGGCTGTTTGGGAACACATGCCTTTTATTAACATTTACTTTTTACGTATACGTATGAGTACCGGTAATTAAAAGTACGAAACATGTACTCTGTTGTTGAAATTATTTACATAATCTACAGCACACCAGAAAAATATAATCGGCCTACCTTTGGGGTTAAAGGTGCAGAAACACGGCTTTAACGAGAAGAAAAGTCAGTCATTCATCGTTCGTTCTGCTGTTGTACGGCACTACTTTGCCTGGCGGAAGGACACGTGACCAACACACCACTCTTTTCTCCAGTGACTGTGTCTGATCACATGTCCTTCCACCAGGAAAAGTAGTGCCGTACAACAGCGGAACAAACCAAAACAAATCCACAGAAAAGCCGCACCCGACTTTAAGCTGCAGGGTTCAAAGCTTGTGCAAAAAGTAGCGGCTTATAGTCTGGAAATTATGGTAAGTTCATATTATGTTGAGAAATTATTACATTCAATGATTACGTTCACGTTCCACAACAGACAGACGCAAAAAATTACCAGGTGGATCGATAAACATAAAAGGTAGTTTTAAGTCTCACCAGTCGAATACCTACGATGCAGTCTTGGCTCTTCACAACAATTTCTAAATGTGTGACCGAACATGTCCACGCGTCTGTCTACGTCAGGGGTGTCCAATCCTGGTCCTCAGGGTCTCCATCCTGCAGGTTTTCCTTGTTTCCTCTGCTCCAACACACCTGATTCAGAGGTTAAATCACCTCTTCATGTTTTGCAGAAGCCTGTTAATCACCCATTGATTCAGATCAGGTGTGTTGAAGCAGAGGAACAAGGAAAACCTGCAGGATGGAGGCCCTGAGGACCCTGCTTTGGCTGGTCAATAATTCAGGGACCATAAAGACTCATGAGATAAACGGATGAGTCTATGATCTATGTAGGCGTCGTATAAACCAAGAACTCCCAACCCATAATCGGAACTGGAGCCTTAAAGATCAGAGATAAAGTGGCTTCAATGAACAAGTAAAGAAGTTTAGTTGCTTTTTGTTAAACTCTTATGATCTTCACTTGGATGACTGAATATTAACAACCACCTGACTGCTTTGAAACTCGAATTCACGGAAAGCAACAAACAAAACGCCAAATTTACTCCCCTTTCACACTGTGGTAATGGATTTATCCAAACACCTGTAACTGAGGCGTTACGTCCTTTCAGTCTGTGGTTGCTTCACGACACCCAAGAATTAGGAGCTTGGGTGTGTGCCGATGAAGCTTCTGCTTCCAGTTTGTGGGACGTGTAAATATTCATCGCCTCCAGTTCCCCGTCAAAACGCAAACCGGCTGAAAGTATGACAGCTGACTCGAATATCTGCCCTCGACACTTCAGACGTTATTCTGCGGGGCTAAAAATACCCCGCCGTCACTAAACGCTCGGCGAATGAGATTACTCAGGAGAATGGCGATCATTAGGATGAATGAGAAACACTTAAGGCCGCGTTGTGCTCCTTGAATCATAATGTCAGAGAGGAAAATCTCTCCGGGCTCAGATTACATTCACAGCAACAGCGACGGAGGCAAAAAGGGACAAAAATTAAAATTGGAAACTTACAGAGCAGGAAAACATCATTTTTCAGGACAATCTGAAAGCTAAACATGTGATTTTTATTATTGAGGAGTATTTTTAACAAATACCTGGGTGTGTTGTGTCTTGTTTTGGTCTCATGCTTGTAAAGAGCTCAAATAAATCTGAATTTACATTATGATTGCTAAGTAAAATGGCCGCAGACCAATAATATGAAGGTTGTTCCATGTATTCTAGTAACAGGCTGTAAGAAAAAGTCTGAAAAATGACTGTAGTAACACATAATACAGCTCGGTACTTACTGGGATTGACTGATTGTACCCTGTACGCACTGTAATACTGTATTACTGCCAAAAATACACTTTTGTTTTGCTTCAGAGCTGGGCTGGGACTAATCAGAGAAGAGCATCCGCAAGTGAGTCTCCAGAAAGACTCAAAAGTTCTCAATTTCCTTCCCCGAGTCATAAAGGGTTGCAGTCTGGTTGCTTGAGTTTTGAACACGTATTTGGAACAGATATTCAAACAAAACGGTCACAGGGTGGTGACGGGTGTCTGGAGCCCATCTTTGGGCCGTCCTTCTCAGATGGAAAACACGCCCAGGTCGAAAAACAAGTAATTGGTCCAAAACTGGTCCAAATCTGCCTGACGTGTTGATGTGTGCTCTAGTTTATCGAATCATGAAAGAAGTTGGGTACAAATCGAATGATGTAACGAGCAAGACGCGTACACATGAAAACAAACCGTGATTTTTAATTTTTTTTTTAAAAAGTTGGTCACGGATGGCTCACTGGTCGCCAACACTCAGAGTTCAGTCGATCTGCAACTGAAAACCTGCACGTTTTTCTAAGAGACGACCTTAAACAACTTTAAAGTAAAAAAAAAAAAAAAAAAAAAGCTTTTTATGAACAAATTTACGGGAACATGGGGGCAAAGTCTAAATAAAAGAGCATGGAGGAAAAAAAACAAGAGTTTCAGAACTAAAATAAGCAATTAACTGCAAAGTAAAGTAACTAAATGGAGGATTGGTCACCCTTTTAATGCCCAAACATGCAAACCAGGGTCATGTGACCAGCTTTTAAATAAACATATGATTGCAAGATGGTTCATTTGGTGATTTGGTTAATACAGAATATATAGTACACAGTGGCAATCAAGTAGTAGTATTTAAAGTAGACCTAATCACTCCACTGACAGCTGAACTCACCTCCAACGCCCTCTTCTGTTATCTCCACCATTTTTTATTCATTTAACCTTCAATCTCACTGACACCTTCCCCAAACAAACCCTTCAAACAGAACTCGCCCCCTGCCTGAATAAATGACACGGGGAAGAAAGACGACAAGGATTCATTAAGTCTACGATCCCTCTGTCGTGTTCGATTCGTTCCACAGGAATGCTCCGTTCCTCGAAGCGCGTGCGAGAGCAGAATACGCGAGACGATATTTTTATCGTTCTCGGTCCTGCGACCACGCCGATGTAGTAAAGCCAAGCGATCAATTATTGATCACATGCTCACTAAAAGGCACGTTGGCCATGTTCGAGTCCAGGAAACATCCTTTTTTTGTAGGTTCGGTTGGTCTGCTTGTGGGAACTGCTGCCGCCGCACATAATTTAGCACGTCGCTAAATGTTTCAGCAAATGGACGCTGCAGCTCTAAAAAAAGAGGTGCACGGTACACAAAGTGGTGCTGTTGTGAGAATTTATTTCAACATTTGTAACTCAAGTTTCACATTCTCTGTCTTCCAGGACAAAAACAACTGAACTCGCTTCTCGAGCTTTCTCAACTATTGAGCAATTTGAATCTGTCTCTTTTTCAGTTCCTCCAGGATTTCACGGGCATTTTTTGTGATCGTTGCGGCTAAAATGCCTGATTTCGCGGGGCATTTTCCTAAAAGTTGCAATTTTTTTTTACTAAAATCAATAAACAACCATAACTTTTAATATCTAAACCAAAAATCCTTCCTAGTTTTGTAAGGTAATTGCCAACAAACATTGACATTCTCAAAAGGTGCTTTATTTGAGAACTTTGATAGCTTCTAAACTGACATTCATGAGCATTTCTGGATTGTCCCTGGTCTGCAGCTCT
>NC_051452.1:3038337-3053720 GCF_001649575.2 Kryptolebias marmoratus | reverse complement strand
GTGGGCAAATGTGAAGCATTAGCGCACATTTTGGCTTCGGTCGCTGCTCCTGCACGCTCCCGGCATTCTGATGTTAACAGGAAGTGACGTCACGTGTCTTCTTCCTGAGTTATTTGGGCTTATTTTGTATTCCACGCTACACAAACCCACAAAAAAGACACTAGACCGCAGAAACGGTGGAGAATCACTTCAGAAACAATAAATATTGGGTTAAAGTTGCGAGAAAGTTGCGGTGTTTTGGGCAAAGTTGCAAAAAGTTGCGATTTCGCGGGGTTTGCTTGATTTTGCGTTAATAGTTGCGATCGCAACATCGCGGAATCCTGGAGGGTCTGCTTTTTGCGAGTTGCAGACACGATACTTCTATTTCCCATTCTGAAACCGACGTCGTTCTGCAGCGTTCTGGACCCGATACGTCGGAAGCGTTTCCAATTTTTGACCTTAACGTATCCTCGCTGTCATCGTGAAATTACAAATGACGAAACTCATACGTGGGCCGCATTCCAATTACTGCGTACAAACATTGGGATTCTGTGGGCTTCTTTGCATGGAAGGAGGGAGAAAAACCTGAGCAACAAATTTAAACTGTATGGTCTAATCTCTACAGAAACTTCAACTTTCAGGCTTTTTGTCTTTGTTTTTTTTTTTAAAACCAGAATATGAATCCCAATCTCAGATCTGAATGATGTGTTTATGGTATGAAATTAGACAGTAGTTCCACTTTAAAGGGTTTGATTGTTGTGCAGACTGATGAGAGTCAATGGGGAAAACAAACACCCAACAGCCTCACTGCCGAATTCAACGGGAATGTCCCGATCGGAGAGCGCGTCGCCTCGGTTTCAGTCGGTTCCAGAACAAAGGCGTAGATGGGAGATGATGCCGCTTGCTCTCGGAGCCGTTTGCTTTTTGTGAAGCCGAGACGAGGGAAGGAAGTCTGAATCTGAAGGGTTGCGGCGAAACAAAGCCGGCTCCGCGTCATTTGCACAAGTGATTCAATTTGGTTACACGGCAAACGGGGAGCCGAGGCTGAAGCCATTCACGACATTCCTCCAACTGCAGAACGCTCATATTTTCCGGGGAAACGAATCCTCGGAGAAGAAAAGGCTAAACATGCAAGACTGATTAAAGCATTTCATTCAGAGCTTGTGTCTTTTATCAATTAGGCTCTGAAGGATAAATTTTATTCTAGACCAGGCTGAATCGAACTTACTCTGTAGTCCTACACTTTAAAGACTAAAACGCCGTCACGTTCAAGTGCATCCAACGCGCTGATACAATCACGAAGGCTCGCTGACACCTGTGAAGCAGACCGCACTGGGTTTAAATTACAACACGGAGATAAGCGGATGGATGTGCCGCCATACGAAGCCCACAGAGAGGAGAGGCGATTTCATATACGTGAAATGAAACAGCCAGCCGGGCGTCCGGCGCCGACGACCTCCTCTGCAGTGATCACCGAACAAATCCCTTAGGAGGATTATCCAGACTCAAATCAAGAAAATTGTGCAACTTGAAGGGTCAGAGGCAGACAGCGAGACAGAGAAATGAGGGAAGGAGGACGGTTTCCAAGTGGGCTGCTGCTAATTCTTCCTTCTGCAGTTTGATGTTGTTTTTCTCGTTTGAAACAACGAAATGTGCAGCTGGGTTGCTGTAAATGAATGCTTCCTTTTGGTCTTCTCACGCTCCCCGTTTGTCTCCCTGTGGAAGCTGGACGCAATCAATACCTTGAAGCGTCAAGTTTGTTGTCATTTTCTGGAGATGTATGGACCTCGTGTTTTTCTGTTTTACAAGGCAGTCCCTAAAAGATGGCGGCAGTGTATTTTAGGAGCGTGACTCATGCATCTAACTATGATAAAGCAAACTAGACTCATGACTGGACTCATTTGCTTTTTCTAAATGATGATGATGCGGGAGCTCAACGTCTCCATGTATCATTATGTAAACTCATGATGATTAATAAAGACAGGATGGGAACTTTCGATTGGATCAAAAAGGGTTGGTTTTAGAGAAAAGTAGCAGAGGCATCCGTCTCTCCTCCGCCATGCTGAGGATTTCTCCATATTCTGTCATTTTTCACTTTACTCTCACTGATGCTGGCTTACGTTTAAATTTTAAAAAAAAACACTCTCTGAGACAAAACGTTAAACACAGAGTGGGGGAAAATGAAATCAAACCGTACGTGTCGAAAGGGTTTGTGACTGGAGCGCCGTGATCGCAGAATCAGATCAAATGGATTTGGAAGTCCAGGCACACCGCTAAGCCCATGTCGGTGGGGTGCGGCACTCACTCGGCTCGTTTACTGATTCCCACAGCTGCTGTAAATCGAGATCCGGGCACAACGGTACTGGATTGGAGTTGATCTTATATGTTCGACTGGGGAAAGACGGGGACCTCAGAATGACACAGGCAGTCTGATTGAAAGCCGTCTTAGGAAGGGTAAGACACGCAGATGCAGGCTGCCTCTGATAGGCCTGCAACTGCCTGATTACAGTAACCCTCCACTCATGACACCACCACTGATGACCTCTGGGGCCGGTTCTAGATGCACATCAAATTATTTACATGTCCATTGCTGGTCTGTACGTCTACAAGATCATGTCCAAATCAAACTATTTCTTGTGGCTGCTTAACTATTTCTCTAACAAGTGGACAATAGTTAGGGCTGTTAGTGAACCCATAGGTAGGTTTAGTCAAATCTGCCACATGTAGTCAGAGGACATTTTTTATTATTTATGACTTGCACTTTTCTAATGTGCAGCAGTGTGGGTGAGCCTAATGGGTCTGGGCCCACACTCAATAATGAACAAACGAAATATTTAAATTTTGTAAAAACTTAGAATTAATTACAGAATATAATGTTTTAAAAACCTACACTTCCTAATTTTTTTTTGTTGTTGTTGTTTTTGTTATGAGAGAAAACTTACCAACTTAAAATTAAAATAGGTATTTTTATGTCAGCTAATATGCGCTAAACCAACGATTCCCAAAGTTGGGGTCGGGACCCCAGTGTGGGTCACTCAACACCAAATAGGGGTCATTAGATAATCTCCAGATATATACTTACAATAAAAAAACTTAGTTTTTATGCTATGTTTGCACCATAATCGTTACAAAAACTTGAAATACAAGTCCACAAATTGATTTAAAAAATAGCATAATGGATGTTAAGCCTGTTTGTGTTGTCATTATGTCCTTATTTAATAGAGTCATTAGCATTTTTGGATGTTTAAACAGCCAACAGATGGGGTCACACATCTTTGTCACTTTTATTTTATGGGTTGGAAGCTGAAAAGTTTGGGAACCGCTGCTCTAAACAGCACATTGTTTAGACCAGTGGTGTCCAATCCTGGTCCTCGAGTGCCACCATCCTGCATGTTTTACTTGTTCCTCTGCTCCAACACACCTGATCTGCAGGCTTCTGCAATCTGCAGAACATAAAGAGGTGATTTAACCTCTGAATCAGGTGTGTTGGAGCAGGGAAACAAGGAAAACATGCAGGATGGTGGACACCCCTGGTTTAGAAGTTGTTCAGTAGAAAATTAAAGCTAAAGATAAAAGTTGCATGAAAAACATGTCCTGCAACTACATGATCTATTGATATGACATAACATGCTTTGAATTAGGCATCCTAAAATAACTTGAGAATCCTCGACTACCTGTGATTTACATACTAGCAAGACTGAAGTCAACACTAGCCTGATTTTTCTTAATGGTCGCAAGGGACAACTAAAGGACAGGTTTTCAAGTTTTCCTCACGAACTCCAGCAGTTCTGCCATCAACAAGTGATACAACAACCTAGGCCAACGGTGAGACGACAGCTGAGGCCCTAAAAATTCAAATTTGTGATCCAAGTTTGTGTGTTGGATCTGAATTTGACTGTACGTACGGTGTTTAAGCCACATGTTCAGGAGGAGCATCCAGAAATGCAACTGTCAATGCCATCGACTGAACGCAATCCTGGCATCTGTCGAACGAACATCAGCGACTTTGTTTGAGTTTGCACCTTGCACAAACAAGACAGCAAAAATGGCTAACGAAGTACGAATTTTGCATGATCTAATCCTTCGAGTGTGGTCAAAGTATGCAGAAAGGGAGGATAGAGTCAGACTGATGCAAACAATCTGATTTCTTCATGTGAAACAGTTGTTTAACAAATCAGACTACAGACCATGAGTTTATCAGTGGCAAACAGTGGATTTAATTGGAAATGCTAAACACTAACTGACAAGTGATCCTTGATATGCTGACAACGATTCATATGGTTACGGATGATAATACAGTCGACGGGTGGAACACGCCGTGTCGTTGCCATGCCGCTCATGGAAGTGACAAATAAAATGACAAACGAGTATAATTACTTCTTGTTCACTGGGAGACATCCGCAGGGGTTCTGTGATATTAAACAGACTGATAGGCCGTAAGCCTGATGAACGACGACTAATAAGGCCTGATGATAAAAAAGGCAGCCACCGTTTTGGTATTCTCTGGAGACACAAGCTCGGACGGATATGATAAAAAAAAATTAAAAAAAAGTCGGAATGACGCAGGTGATCTCTTTCATACGAATGAGGCAGAGCGCTTCTCCCGCTGAAAGGAGGGCAAAAGGACAAACCTTTAATATGTCCGCCCTGGTATTCACCGGTCCCTGAAAGCTCTGATAGCATCGTGTAGCACTGACCGCGTCTTTTCCAAAGTTAACAAAAAAAACTCGACGTGCACCTCGCATCTTATCGTGCACTGTCAACCGAATATTAATTTTATGAAATGTAGCATGAATCGTGAGCAGATGGTGATCAAGGAGGTGGGGGTAAGGCTTTACCAGTCATACCAAAAACTACATTTAATGAAAAATCATCCAGATATTTTGGTTTTCATGAAAAGAGAAGTGTTTTTCCTCCCCCCCGAGGATCTCAATCTTTTCCAAATCAGAAATGGCGCTCCACTTGAACAGATTGTCGTCTGTAACGCAGCCCGTGCTGAAAAACGGAATCCAAGATGTTAACTCTCTAACTTTAAAATCTCCCCTGCGCAAAGTACCAGAGCTGGATGACTTGTCATATGGCTCTCAGCACAATGGGACTCGACATGCGTTGGCATCCAGCGGAGGCCAATTTGGCACACGCTCCCCGAAATCACAAACAAGCCGTGCTGGCGAGTTCCTCTGCCAAATGCCGTCACAGGAAAAGCCAAGAAATTTCCAAATACTGATACTGTTCGTCCCTTTGTCTTTGGGATTCGCAGATCGGACTCGCCGATGAGACAAACCGGGTGGATACACCATCACTATTTCTGACGAAAAACGGATGGTGCCGGCTGTATCAAAGTGTTTTTGTTTGGCTGATAAATTAAAAAAGAAAAGTCAAAGAGGATGAGAAGCAAACCGGTTCCAACGGGAGGAGCTCTGTCCAAATATCAAAGCTATTAATGCAAATGAGACGCCTTATGAGGGACACAATATGATTACATCCACGAATGTGCGCTTTCTCCGGTGTGATGCATTCGTCGAGATTAATGCGCCAGATATGAGAGTTTTCAATTTTACGACTAATTTGAACAAACACTGCAATGAGGCATTTAAATGCGACTCTTAATGTCGTAAAGACCTGAAGAAGGAAAAGTCGAACAAACTGCTCACCCCGGTACCTTCGAGAAAAGAAAAAAAAACAGAAGAGAGACATTGATTTGTTTTTTTTTCTCCCCAGTTGGGTTTGTTATAATTATTTTTCCAAGCCACTGGGTATTTATGTTCGAACTTATTGAAAAAAAAGGTATTTTCATCACAAACAGCACATAAAAAAACTTGTGACGTGAGCAGCAATAGCAAGATATTGCAAAGTAAAGCTGGGTATTAAAAAGACCCCAGGAGAAACAGCTTTGTGTTACAAACAGGCAAACTGTTGGGACAACCCCTGGCAACTGGTAGAGAAAATTGTGAGATTGTGGCGAATTTCCAACTGTAGTCTGGACCGAGTGACAAACAAGCTGTGTAGCCACGTTTTGCAAAAAATCATTTATTTTCAAGTATGTGGCTTGCAAAAATGTATACATTAATCTGTAGTCCTTCTCTGCCCACATTGTACCCACAGTTATGATTCAATCCACTGGAGTACACTTTAGAAAGGAGGATTTTTACCAGTTTTTTTTTAAATAATTACAACTCATCATCGGCAAGGAGGTTCGAGACACCCGCGACAAAACAGATGGGTTTCAGACGCTCGTGACAGCTCTGTGACCGTAGGATTTTGTTTTTGGACACTCCCTAACGAATGTCGTTCGCCAACTTGGTGGCTTTCAAGAAATTTTATTATCGTTTTTCCTCAAGCAATCACAATTTCCAGAGATGTGTCACAACGCCTTTTTGTGGGCCACGATACCTGAGATAGAACCCAAAAATCTCTCTTCAGCCATGAATTCAAAGCTCACGAAACAAGCGAGCCACTCAACTCCAATCCATCGTTCCAGATCATCAATAAGCAAAATAAATCATCTTAAAACTGTGAGTGATATACAGTACTAAGCCTTGGCAACTCATTAGCGCACACAGTAAGCTGTGAACAAGCCCCAAACAAAATAAAGCCATAAGTTTTCTTTTTTTTGTTTCCTTAATGACAAAACCACTGTTGTCTTCTGATCCTGCATCCACTGATGTTTCAGAGCAAAGCTGGATTTCCTTATTGACAGAAACAAAGTGGTAAAGCTTATTTCTTTCTTTAAGATAAGTGAGAAAATGAGCACAAAGCAAAGGATCTGACTTCCAACTTTGGAGTCGTGTCCTTAAGTTTACATACATTACGACTGGTAGAAACTTTGGATCAAACTTTTAGTGAACGTAGACCTGAAATGCACTCTTCCTGTCAACAAAACAGACGTGTCGGGCTGCCTGGAAGGCTGCAGGTAGACGTGAGTTTGCGTCAGGGAGATTTAAAACCCTCATAGTTTCAACCCTTTCTATGATCCGACTCCCTTTGTGTCCCATCCCTGCCATTAATCACTGCTCATTGGTTACGGTAATAACTTCCTTCATCTTCTCTGTCATTTCTCATCATGGCTGGACCTTTTTTTGGGGGGTTGTTGATCATGTGTTCACTAAATGTTCAACTTCCACCTGCTCATGAATTCAAAACAGAATATCAGTAGAAAATCTACATTGATTTAAGTTTGCTTCTATAAGTCCTTTAACTTTTTAGATGACTGGCTCCATTTCTCCTGGTGGACCCGTGGCTAATTACCCAGAGATCACCTTGAATAACTCCTGGATGTAGAAATCGATGCGCACACTCACCCAGACAGCTTTGGCTTCTTGGAGAAACCAAACATGTCCACATGCTCCTGTTACAGAGCACCAACGTCCCAAAGCCCCAAAAAGCTCAAGTTCTCCTCATCAGCATTCTAAATCCACATCCGAATCCCAGACAATCCGGTGTCAAACCCAGGTCCATGTCAAGAATCAACAAAAGGACTGACAGAGTGAAGTCAGGCAGCAGCAAGTACCACCATCGTTAGAGCCTCATCCGATGTGCAGACTGTCCCATTCTGTCGTTTGGTTCTGTTTGTTGTTGTGGTTTTTTTTCACAAGCAGTCCTAAGAAGTGAAGACGGAGACAGCAAGGGTTGCCCTTCACCTCTCTCCCCCCCCTTTATAGGAAAAGTCAGCCCTTCCGGCTCCGCTCCACCTGGACAGTTTGGGCTGCAGCGAGCCCCCTGTATGTGCTCCACATCGCAGAGGCGCGGGGAAGTGCAGCGATCGGAGCTGCGGCGCGGGAGGGAGAGGGGACGGATGACGGATGCTCTCTGGCTCCGGCTCTGTCCTCCTCCCTTCATCTGGACTCCGAGGACAGAGAGAGAGAGGGGATGCCGAATGAGACCGGGGAGGAGGGGGGATAGCAGAGGATGGACACATAACGAAAAAGACAGGAGAGGGGGGTAAACAGGGGAGGGAAAAGTGCATTGGCTGTAAAGAGGAACAGGGGAGGATGGAGTGGTGATGGGTAAAGGAAAGCTGACTCTGCAGAATGTTAAGAGTCAGTCTCCCTTTAACTCACCCTGTTTACTTTCACACAG
The DNA here is from genome assembly GCF_001649575.2 of Kryptolebias marmoratus. Classification (NCBI taxonomy): domain Eukaryota; kingdom Metazoa; phylum Chordata; class Actinopteri; order Cyprinodontiformes; family Rivulidae; genus Kryptolebias; species Kryptolebias marmoratus. The sequence continues at coordinate 3,045,662 of NC_051452.1, read as the reverse complement.
CAAGATTCATTTACTAATCATACAAAACCGAAAGAAGGAAGTGTACCGTTTTTCTAATTATCGCCCACCACTGAAGGCATAAAGACCATTTTTGCCCGTGTCTCTGTGTCATGTTAGTAAAAAAGATGATTAATCAAGTACGACTTTTAGGATGCTTAGCATTTTTAGAAGAGCTTTTAAATTACTTGAGTCAAGATAAAGGTGCTGCTGTTGGGTTGGGGTTTTTTTTTTCAGTATAATGACAATAAATCGAATTGAACTGAATAAAACCAGTGAACAGATTTTAATGAGGCTCTCGAAAATATAACCACTGCATATACATCTACAACTGATTAACCTTTGGAGTCAACTCAATGCAATATGGCCGCCACAGCTAATCCAGATTCATATTTTAGCAGACATGTTGCTAAAGTCTGGTGCGTTAGTAGCTGAGACTCACCTGTCTGTTAGCAAAATATCTCATCAACCAATGGGCAGGTTTTAATGCAGAGAGCCATGATTTGATTGGTTCTCCGGGGGAACAAAGCATCAAACCTGACCATATGAAAGGTGTGACGCTACGAAAGGCAGGCGACAAAGGTGACTGCCTGTGGGCGCGTGTTCATTTGTCTGTTAGCAAAATATCGCATAAAGCAGAGGACGGACTTCATTGAAACTCTTGGTTTCCCACACTTGGTGTGGTAGAAGCTGAAAGTCATCCCCCAACGTGCTCCGTGTGAGATCTTTGTCCACATTCCTTCGAGGAACGATAGCTCTGGTTTTACTTTATTAAAGATAAATTCATTTTCCAAAATACTGCCAAGACTGGTGAATACAGAAACATTTATCAGTGCCATCTGTGCCTCTGGTTCTGGGTGTGAAGCAGCCATTTTACTTGAAACAGATTTTTTTTTGACGACCCCGCTTGTCCCCGAGGCCGACGCTGAACCCCACGTTTGGACACGCGTCAAACAAACGTACTTCCCGCGAACGGCGGCCCAGTTGGCCCTCGAAGGGCTTCTCGGGAGACGACAGAGACAAATTGACTGAGGGGCTCTTATCTGTCCGTAAATTCAATTTCCTGTCTGTACTTTATTACAGATCGGCGTTGTTATGGGATGTCTAATGTTATGCATCACTGCGAGCTTCCCTGACAGTTTGCGGGGATTCATCTTGATGTTTTGAAACGATACCCATTCGGCGGTGAATAAATCCAATATGTGTCCTCTCAGACAGGTGACGTCCAAATTGGAAGTTAGACCTCTATACGTCAAAGCGACAGGAAAAGGGGGGTGGGGAAAAAAATGGTAGCGGCAGGTATCATCGATCCCAGCTGGGTTGAGCATTTATTTCCTTCCAACAACATGGCACGGAAGAAAAAAAGGAACTGCAGAAAAATGACAGGCTGCTGAGTATAAGGAGAGGCTCGTCTTCTTGGACAATATCACCCTCTTGTTATCTTGTGAAATGCATGTATTCTGCAGTATGATGATAATGTAGTCTGAAGGCTTCTACGGTAATTGTTTCTGCCGAGCACAAAAGGTTCTTCCTGCACACAGAGACTTTTAAACAAGAATGTAAAAGACACTTTGATACATGGCTGGGTATCTGCAGCTCTCTTTTTTTTTATTTAAGAGCTGAAGCCTTCAACCTTCAGCAGCCAATTGGACCGGCCGAGCAGACTTTGTGACTGATGGGTCGGTTTCCGGAGAAGTGGTACATTTAGGTTTAAGGGGATGACCGAGAAGGCAGGTGCCAAATCTTAACCTGACATGGTAATAAAAGCAGAAAGGCCCAACCCTAACCCTATTTTGTTCAGGAGCAGATGAGGGAACGACTTCGGAAGCGGGAGACGGTGTAAGAAGTTCTGAAACGGTCCACAAAATTTAGTGTCATTATCGTTTGTGTCATAGATGCAAAGGAGGGCGCAAAAAGAGTACTGCTGGTAAGGTGACACTGCACCATAAATATTAAGTTTTGTGATAATTCAAGTCAAAAGTACAGACTATCCTTCTTCAGAGAGAGTAGAAAACTGGACTGAATCAGTTCATCAAAAGTCCCGCACTGAAGCAGAAAGGCCTAATGAATATGCAAGAGGATGGTTTATTAAACGAGTTGAAGTCTTGACTTTGCAAGTGGGGTGTTGGAAGGACATGCAAGAGCTCAAACTTCTGAAACGGCATTTAGCTTCTGTACAGTACCCTAACCAAAACCGACTAACAGTCAACAGAATGAAATTATAGCTACATTGGGGTGATAGAAACCTGTGGCTGATTGAATACAGACATCACAAACTCACATGACCAGTTTGTCCTCTGCATCATACAGCTAAATAGATTTCTAAATCTAAAAATATAATGACTTATTTAGGAAAAAGACGTTTCAAGATGATTCCAGTTTCCTTTCTGTGGGCCAAAAGCGTGCACGTTAGGTTCGTTGGTAGCGCTAAATTGTCCCTAGGTGTGAGTGAGAAGGGTTGTTTGTCTCTATTGCCTCTTTTCCATTGGCTCTACTTGAGCAGCCCCGCTCAATGCGTCGCGTTTCCACCCGCCAGTCTGCTCGGTAGCAGAGAAACGCCTCCTTGTGTTGGTGGGAGGGGGGAGGTGGGGTCCAAAGCCGCACCGCGCGCTGCCGCATTTGTGTAAACAACGCAAGAGCTATGGACAATGTTGGCCCTGTGTTGTTGCTGTTTTTTAAACTTATGGGGATTCTCCTGAGACTTCAGGAAGAGAGGCGCAGTGGAAGAAACGCTCTGGATGCTGCGATTGTTGCGCGGAGTAGGACAGCTGTTATCCGCCGGACACAGCGCCTGGGGGACAAACATTGCAGGGTAAGCTAACGCTGTTGTTTATAGTCTTGTTACTTCGCTACCGTTCCAAAATTGTCTATTGGCGTTTTCTTCGCTCTTCTTACGCTTCAATCCGACTACACCCACGACCAATGAGTGAACAGGAGCTAGCTTGCTTCACCCATGAAAGCAGGGCCGGCCCGGTTGGACCCTGCTTCGAAGCAGGGCCAAAAACTGCCAGGGCTGGCCTCGAAAAAGGCCCGTGGAAACGCTCGCAAAGCCAGCTGAGTAGAGTGGAGCCGGGACCGTTAGGGCCCGTGGAAAAGGGGCATATGTGGCCCTGTGATGGACATGTGACCTGTCCACAGTGTCCCCCCCCCCGGATGGATGTTTCAAGACGTCCCAAGGCATTCATACAGTAGCTGTTACTCAAAACATGTCCCGCTCTGATCCAAAAGACTTTCCCAGTTCTGAAAGACTGGTAGGGAACCCGCATAAAACACATCAACTGAGCGAATTTCGAACCGGAAAGTTGTCCTATGAGTCGTTATGATCCCAGTAATCAAGAGGAAGTTAAATAAGGACTTGTCCCTGGCAACACTATTGAGACGGTTATTCTAGTTGAGACAAATGGATTTCCTTCATTGATCCTCTATGTCAGAAACGTCTATATTACTGTCTTCAGAGAAGGTCTTATCAGTTAAATGCATGTGGACAACAAAGTCCTGAAAAGCAGGAAACAGCGTAAGGTTTCATCTTTAATGCTGGGATGATATAAACAACAACAAACAGTTGTGCTTTAAAGGCAGCCTTGAGAAGAAAGAGGTGAACTGCTTTCAGACCAAAGAGTAGAGACTCTGTGAGGGTATTAAAGTTATAAGAGCTGCGTGTTAGCTTTCGCACCACCTGGAGAACATTCCGGCTGCGCCAACAGTCAGCATCACATTTACAGACAGGAATCCTTAGATGAAGCTTTGTGTTCTGGGCCTGTGGTTTCATTTTAGAGTGGCGTTTAAAAGCATTCAGGATAAACGCTAGGACAGATGAGTCTATTTTGTGCTGCACGTGTTCTAAGAAAAGCTCATCATAGCAGACAACAGCAATAGTTTACAGTAATATCTACTTTAGCAATGCCAGTGCAGTTTAATCGATGCTACTAAAGACCTAAGTTAGAAGTTTTAAAAGTCATAAGTATCCATAAGAAGACACAGGTAGAATGATGACAGGAACCTTGCTAATCCAAAATGCTGGTTATTGTATTTATGTTAAAATAGTCTGTCAGATAAGAAAATTGATTCAGTTTTTTTTATCTTTATTATGGTTCATGAACTTGCTCAGCACCTGACGGACAGGAATGCAGGACCTTTCCTTTTTATCTCGAACGGCTGCTGTCTGCTGATTTAAAACAAGCACCGCTCGTTACTCTGAGGAGAGACGGGAACGCCACCGGCATTCCCGCTTCTGCTTCGCGTCCCGGAGAGATCGGAAGAGAAAGGCAGCCGACGCTCCTTTGTCCACTGATGAAAACAACAAACGCAGCCTCAAGGTCACTGCTTACAGACTGAGCAACCGAGAAAAGACGGCGCCTGTGCGTCGCATCGCCGCGCTGGTTTTCAGCACGTTGTGGCGCTGCGGTCGGTACGTGTGCGGAGTTACTAATGAAGCTGTCCGACTGGGCCTGGGATGGGTATATCTGTGCCTCAAGCTTAGACAAAATGCCAAGCATTTGGAAAAATACCTTCCCACGTTCGCTTAAACTGCGTTTCTAAAAATCCGCCAAATATTTCACATAAGTGCTGTTATTAAATCAGCTCATATGAGCCACAAACAACAATAAATGATGTATTTAAACAATAATAAGGATTCAAATGGTTAACGGTAGGGCTTCAGTAAATAATTGGAACGTACTTGAAGAGTTTTTCCCATTCAACTGTAGCAACTATGGACATTTTCAACCTTCCAGATACAATGACCAACATGATGCAGATTATAAATATTTATCTTAAATGTTTTATTACAGGAACATTTATAAAAGTTAAGGTATTTGCTAAAATTGCAATTTTTACAAAGATCTCAGAATGCATGGAAAAGGTTGTTGTAAGAAACAAGGAAAATATGTTTTAATTTATTTGTCCTTTGCAAGACAATTTATCACCTCGCTGCTTTAGGAGTATAAATACTACTAATGCATGATAATGGATTATTATCAGTGAAGAAAAATGTAATTTTCTGAGTTCATGACTCGAGATTATTGTGCTGTAGTCATCTTAAAGACAAATGAAAGCAATAAATCAGAAACAGATGAAACCGTGGTTTATTCGACGCTTCTCCAGCAACAGGAAAGATGGATGCGCCCTTTCCCAGAATGCAACAGTGCAGGGTTAGGGCGGTCCTGGCCTGTCCTCCCCTGTCATTACAGGGGATAAAGCCGACGCCGGCCCTCGCGTGCGCGCGCACACGCACGAACTCTGTGTGACTCGTCTAAACAATGAGATCATAGAATTTCATTCCCGCACCCCCCGCTTTTTAATCCAAACCAGCAATCTCTCCTTTTTCTTATGACACAGCCCTAATCTGATAGGGCGGACAATCCTGCGGCGCGGGAGGGGGGTGGGACAGTCGGAGACGGGGAGGACGAGGCGTGAGGAAAGGGACCTTTTGACATAAAAAAATTCAAATAAGACAAAAAAACGGGAGAAAAATTCAATCTTTCTCAGAATATTTTGCTAACACACTGGGCTGACTCCAACAATTAATGGCAATCTTCTAAACAATGCTCTCATATCAAATTCAATCTGTAAAATTGACTGAAATGTAGCTATTTTTTGGGGGTTTTAAGTTATAATAATTGTCACAGCTATCCTAAAAAGGTTAGATGTCAATCCAGCGATTACTTTCTGAAGTTTCATTTAAATCCTTCCATTGGTTCATGAGATATTTATCTAACACACAGCTTCCGTAATGGGCAGTAATAAAGTATTTTCCTTGGTTTGCTTATACAAACCAATAAGAATCCTGTTTGTACCTTAATTTATTTATTTTTTCGCCCTCAGAGAGGGTGATTTTTCATTCTACGTGGCGTACGTTATCTTCCTGGAAGCACTCCAGCGGTCTCTGGTGCATTAAAGCAGCTGACAGTTCCATCTGAGCTCGAACAAATAAAGCGTTTGGCTCAGTCCTGCGTTCGGTTTTTAACCCTCTGTTCTCGTGCTGTCAGCTTTATAAGCAGCCCTCTTTAATAACGGAAAATTATGTAACGGAGGGAGCGACAGAATCAGCAACCAGACTCCAAATAGGATCTACAAATACAAATTTACTCTCTCTTGTAACTGCACGTTCGATATTATTAGGCACGCCACTCGCTTATTCCCGCTGGGCCAGGCATTCACTTGCATCAGGATGCAGAGACGGAGGCTCACAAACAGACGGAGCAAATTGATTAAATGCTATTAGCTATTCTTCAGGCCCGGCGTGACATTTAATTATGCGCGCGCTCACCACCAGAGAACCGCATACAGTGCAGGAAAAGCAATGCGATGCGAGCGTGTGGCTTCTCCGTCACACGAAACGAGACGCGATTTGATCCAATTAAGGAACACAAACTGCTACAAAAAAGGAATCTAAACTATGTCAAAAAAAATTAATGAGACTCAATCAAATCAAACCACTACGTTCTGTAATTTGCCACCAGGTTGACACTGTTTTGGCAAAGGGACTCATGGGTAATGTGTGACAATAAAGGGTACCTAAGGGTTTTTTTTGGTCTGGGCAACAGTCCCAAGCTTGCCACACATGACTGGGCAGAGATCCCAGCGATGATGGAAGCATTCTGGGCAGGAGGGAAAGTTATTAATAACAGAATGTCCTGGTACAAACGATGAGAGAACCTCTGAAAGGCTCGGAAACCTATAAAAAGTTGCGTTGAAGTAAATGAGGCGAAAGTTTCAATGGGCGATGACGAACTTAATCAGCATCAGTGTCCAGCAGAAGGTGATGGACATGGGCTAAATGTCTTTTTATAGTGTTGGATTTAAATTGAGGACACACAGGGTATATATAGGGCCCTTAAGATGTTCATATGATATAAACTGTCGTTATTACATCCCTATGTGAACAAGTGATGGATGGATGGATTTATCCCAACGTTTTGTGCATTTACAACAAAATACAGGGGTGCTCAGTTCTTTTTACGTTGTAGGGGTAGGGCTGTCTGTCCCCTTGATTAAAGATTTGTTTTCTTTGAATGAAAGGGCATGAGCCGCGCTAGCAAAACAAACCAATCTGTTTTTCTAATAACTTGGTTCTAATAACAGGCTCAGGCCTCCACTGATTCAGCGTTATGGGGAGTTGGATTCTTTGTGGTCTCTTATTTTGAAGGGCAGAGAACATCAGGCTGTTATTCATGTTGATAACGCAGCTAACAAAGCTGTGAGGACATGTTGGATTTACGTTTATTAGGTTTTATAAAAAAAAAACTATCCTTTTGCTACTTTTACCTTACCTTTAAGCTAGCCCTTTGCTACTTATACCTTACATTTAAGCTAGCCCTTTGCTACTT
>NC_051452.1:2980834-3037537 GCF_001649575.2 Kryptolebias marmoratus | reverse complement strand
TACTCTTATCTTACTTTTAGGCTAGCCTTTTGGTACTCTTATCTTACTTTTAAGCTAGCCTTTTGGTACTCTTATCTTACTTTTAGGCTAGCCTTTTGGTACTCTTATCTTACTTTTAGGCTAGCCTTTTGGTACTCTTATCTTACTTTTAGGCTAGCCTTTTGGTACTCTTATCTTACTTTTAGGCTAGCCTTTTGCGAATTTTACCTTACTTTTAAGCTAGCCCTTTGCTACTTTTAGCAACAGGCCGCTGTTGTAGAGGAATATTGAACCACCGTATCTCAAGACTTCCGGTTAGGAGCTACGGGGTCGGCGGGAATACCAGCTACATCTCGTCTAGCTTGCAACAGAATTTGGCGAACCGATTCATTTTTTTGACACTGGTCACTGACGCAGAAACCAATCCATCAGAGAACATCAAACTGTGCGTTACGACGGTTGCAGCGACAGCAGGATGCTTTAACTTAGAAATGCAACGATTGTTATTTTACTTGTTCTTTTGGAGTATTATATTTGGCGAGGACATCCAACACAGGCAACGCTTGAATGCGAATAATAATTGGTTGTTTTACTTTTACTTCGGTCCCTGTGTGGTTAGATCTGTCAGTTTTGCTCTTCAAAATTAAGTTTAATCTCGGATTAAAGTTCAAAATCTAACTTGGGTATGGTATGTTTTCCAGTCTACATAGGATCATCACTGCCTGCTATCATAAAAGGTAAGTGATAATCATTAAATTGCCCGTGTGTGTCTTTTCTAAAAAACAAGCAGCTGTACACAGAGACTAACACCGCGCTCTAACCTCATTATGAGTAAATGTTGCCTAAATAGCGCGGTCGCTGCCACAGCTGCATTAAGTCATTAAAGGCTTGCGGCTTCACACATTAGCCCGTCCGACACTCACGAAAGATCTCTGTCCGTGATGACAGATTTGTGCCACAAATCCCCACTTAGCGCGACACGTGGTTCAATGTCTGGTCCACGGATCCAAACACTCAACATGCACACAGATGAGCAAACCTAAAGAACACACACTATGGGTAAAATGTGTGTGTGTGTGTGTGGTTTTCCCATTTGGATTATCGTCATCTGCTTCAATTAGCTTTTCGAATGAGTGACGGAAACCAAAGAAATACAGCAACGCAAACCAAAAAACCTCTTCTCCAAGTCAAACTAACATCTGTGCAACTTGCTGACAGATTTTGTGTTCAAAATAAAAAGAGAGGAAAGTATCAGACACAGCAGCGGACTCGGGTTTCTCTCGGCAGTCTGATTTGCAGCCATGCAGTGTAATTTTCTGCTCGCCGTCTGCGGACTACAGGACATTTACATGAATTTCCATCTGACCGGAGCGGGACGAGGAGGGGGGGGATAGAGAGAGAGAGGCTGAACACCTGCCAGAATACTAATCGGCCCAGAGAGCGACTTGGCCTCGAGACCTCTCCGGCCCGACCCGAGCAGTCCCGAGTGAAAACATCCTGTGGAGGTGGCGCGAGCCGATTTCATGACCGGAAAGGAAAAGGAAAAAGCTGACTCATATCACCCCCCCCCACAACGTCCCCGGTTTTGTTTGAGAATGGATGAATTCGATTTAAGCAGAGATGACAAAGGATCTTATTTCACTCACATTAAAACAGCAAAAAAAAAAAAGAATTGAATCATTTTAGAATTATATTAAAAACGGTTTCTAAGACAACAGAATCCAGTTGTCTTGTTTAATACAAGACAGAAATTTGTAAACTAAACGGAGAAAAATACATAAATTAAGGTACTTATAGAGGTAGAAAAGCCATCAAAGGAATAAGAGCAGTCAAATAATTAACAAGAACTCCCATGTTTAGCTTATATATCTTAAATAAATGAAAGATAAGAGAAGCAACTATCCATTTCCTAACTGTTTATAGGAGTTTGGATCATTAAGGCACCAGTCTCAGCAGAGTACCTCCTCCAGTAAGCCACCGCGACTTCCCCAAGCCAGCCGAGATGTATATTTGTATATAGCATATAAAAAAAAAGCAACTAAAGTTGGATTAAGTGCTTCACAAGCCAGGGAAATGAAAAGGCAAAACAACAAGAACAAAGAAAGACCAAAAAAAAAGCCAAGTAAAGCTTCGATAAAATACAGAAACATCTAAAACCAAACCAAACTTTGCCTCAATCAAACGCCGAGGAGTAAAGACGGGTCTTAGCACGGATTTAAAAGACTTCATAGTCTCAGGGGTCCGTATATGAGGAGGTAGACTAATCCAGTCTTCCGTTTACCTTCTAAAAGTCACCAGAGGTATCCAGAAGGTATTCCAACCAGACGGATGAACCACCTGAACGGGTTGGATCTGAAGCAGAGAAGCAGCGTTTCTAAAAAGGTGAACCCAATCCGGTGTGTTCTGGTCACTATTCTTGCTAAGGATAGGAATATTAATCTTTATACAATCCATCGGACTCTCCTTAAGATCAACAAATGTACTTCCTAACCTCCAGTTCCTTTAAGTTTGAGTTGATTCTGTTTAGGGACCTTCTCTTTGCCCAAATAAAGACCAACCGTTACTGAATCGTTTGTTTTTTTATTGTCTTGTTCCCCTACTTTCTCTAAAATACAGGACAGATTTGTGTCAATCCTTTTGAAATGCAACAAGGATGAAAAGCAGATTCACTCGAATTCTCTTCATCCGCAGCTGCTGAGTCAACATCCCAAAATATTTGCCGTATCTGTAGTTGGGGGGGAAACCAGGAACAGCAGGCGAAGAGATTGCGGGAGAATCAGGCCATCCCCTGCCTGACACAGCAGAGCCAAAGTCCAAAAATTTAATTTCATTTGTCTACTTTCTGGGCCAACGACCAGAGCCTTGGGGCTATAATCCTCGAACAATGATGCTGCGATCCGTCCTACGGTTCACTGGTGACAAGTACCTGCATTGCCTTCTGCGTACAAGAAGAAAAAGGACGGAAAAGCAGATTTTTTTTTTGTGTGTGGCTTTTCTGTCCAAGTAGCTGCAGTTTAAGAAATTTAATTTGCCAGATACATTACCAAAACTATAAAAGTCTTTAAAGTTTATGACGAGACGTCCTGTAAATACAAGAAAAGCAGAGATGGAGCTTTAAACTAAGATCGGCTCATGTTGAGAAATGGAGTCGTAGCTGTTTTGGTCAAACCTGGAAAATAACGAGCTCACGTTATCGGGGGAGGTCTGTGAGATTTGAAATGACAAACACTTAACGTTTGGATAGAAAACTCAAGTCGTCGAGCTGACAGTGTTTTAATTGTGTGAGGGGATGATTTATCACAAAACAACAAATAATTAAATTCTTTATTAAGCCAGCAATGGCTTGTGTTTCATGAAGCTCATTCAAAGTGATTATATTAGCCCTGTACGCTCATTCAGTTGCTAAATTTGTGCGCTAAATCACATTTTATTGGACGAGCCCCCCGCAGTGGAAGCACATTCCCAGCAGCAGCCGGCTGCGTAAAGCCCCTCAATCCATGATGTAATCTCCAAGTGTGCGCAGTAATTACAAGGTCCTGGGTTCCTCCTTGCTTGGAACCACCTCGGCTTTACGTAACGTGCCCCCCCCCCCCGACTCAGTAAGCCAGATTGCAATATGGCCGCTTCAACACGAGACATTCCATCCATCCATCCATCCATCCATCCATCCATCCATTCACTACGACGATGGAGTGGCAGTCAAGACATGAAAACAATCGAAAATCACCTTCTTAAAACGGCTGGATAAAATAATAAATTAAGTTTTTTTTGGACTAATGATTGGGGTGGTTCGCATGAACAATATGCAATATAATTTATATCAAATATCCATCAAGAAAAAGAAAACTGTGAAAACACACAACCTTATAAGTTAATGCAAACTGGTATGTTTAACAGCCTTTAGCACATTCCAAGTTGACGAAATGATTATTATTAAATTATTCTGGATTAGTTACATAATTCATAATGCAAGAATGCACCTAATTTTTAAACCACAACAAAACTGTAAAGCAACAAAAGAAGTAAATAACAGCTAATGAGGCTTAAAATACCAATATTGTTTTTATAAATAATCCAAGCAGGAAGCCAGTGATTGGCTCCTTCTAAAAGCTCAAAATAATGAGCGCTTAACTCGTCATGACCAATGCTATAAAAAATTTAAAAAGTGACTTTAGCTCAAAGAACAACCCAGATGAAGCAAAACAAGCAGAACTTACTGAAAAGCTGTTAAGATTCTCAGTTCATTTTCGTCATCATCATCATCATCACACGGCTCCATCTGGGTTTTTTTATTTTTTTTGTGACGCCCTCAACCAAAAAGGCTCAGAACGTCAGAGGAAAAAGAAAAAACTGAGTTTAACTCTTCTGTTAACAAAGGGAAAAAAAATCACTTAACCCTGAATTATAAAAGAAAGAAAGAAAGAAAAAATCCCAAACTCAGTTTTCTGTGTGTGTGTCCATGTGCTTCTGTGCATGTCTCAGTGTGTTCCTTCCTCTTCTTTTCTCATTCCTAGTTCGGTGCCAAATGTTCCAGCTTAGCAACGCCGCGCAGCACCGCCGGTGATGGATTTAGCCGGGGGCATCTGGGCCAGCGGGGATAAACTCCATTCACACACAAAAAAAACACGCATGAAACACGCAGAACAATGCTGGGAGGACATCCCCCACCCCCCCCAACGGAGCTTCATCAGTGAAGATGACACGATGTGAGCCACACGCAGTACGTCTACACACACACACACAAAACCTTCGCCCGCCTTCCACTCGAAGCGGCTTCGCTGAGCACGGAAATCCACGCTTCTCTCCAGAATAACCAAAAAGGGAGAACATGTAACGCTCAACCATTTTAAGTTTCTTTTTTAAAAACCATATGACTTCCTGTTTGATCAGCCTGGAAGTGCAGCACACAAAAAAAAACCCTCCAAAATATGGATGGAATAGACTTTTACTTAAACGTTTGTATTTTGGGTATGAGATGTGGTTTTTTCATGTATAATCGGTAACTGAATGTAGTCTATAAGATGATATTCCAGTTTCCAGGACGCCGCCTCCATTTGCAACCCTTCGAGATGCCACCTGGTGCTGAAGCTGGGCCAAAACTATCTATAGCAACATCTACAGGGAAGCAACGACTGATTTGACCCCTGTAAATAGCAGATAATGTCCACTTTGAGCTTTTTATTTCTATCTAGTTACATTTCCTTTTTGTCGATTGTGTCAAATTTCTCGATCGGGGCTGATGGGAGGTTCGATGTTCTGCCTGAGGACCTGAAAACGATCACCATTACTGATCCATGACTATCCTCCGTGTATCTAATACCATATATACCATTTTATGAGAAGTATATCGAGTCCTAACTGAGATGTCTTCTGAATTAGTTCACTGCAAATGTTTCTCCCCTGCAGAAGTGAGTGATACAGAAGGATCTGATTGGTTTAATTCTCACACAGTGAGCGCTGGGGATAGGCATCAGTTCCCCCGCGACCCCGCAGGGACCGCATCTCATTGGTGACTCGCACGAAACGCGAGGCGACGAAATATAACGTCCACCGCCTCGTTCTGGGCCAAATTACGGTCATCGCTCCTCGTTCCGTTTGTTGGAAGTGATGCAACACACGGCTAACTCCCCCAGGTGTCACTGAGCTTTGTTGCTTCGATACAAAAAGGAACTTCGTCACATCCTCCGCTGTCAGTCCCGACAGACCAGTGACTACCTCGGCTACCGGCAGACCTGGGCTGAAATCCCTGCTGCAAACATTAAAGAATGTGCCAAAAAAAAACAAACACGGAAAGGTCTCAGTTTAGCTCCGATTACCTAAGCCAAACAATTATACAAATGTTATCCACTATCTTAGATTTCACGCACAATAGCCCAAGTATGTGTGCCCCAAAAAACCAAAAGAAATGAGGAAAAACTGGGGAAAGGGAACTTAAATCCTACAAAGAAAGAATTATTTAGTAACAAGTCATGAATGGTATTTAACACATAATAAAAACCCATGTTCATGTTGGACTGATCAAATGTAAATACACTAATCTGACTATAAGAGTCATGATCATTTTTAAAAAAAAAAGAAAGATAAGACACTGATTTATACCATTTCCTGTCCGGCTCTGGGTCCAAGCAGGAAGCTGTGATTTATGGCTTCTATCGGCTTGTTTTGTCCCGTTCTCTCAGTCCTACTGGGAGTCTGACTTCACAGAATCACTCCTGATTAAAATCGGATGAAACAGATAACGGTCGTCGCTGCGAGCCCAGACCCGAAGCCTCGGAGGATTTGTGTGAACGTGGCGGGCGAGCGATCTTTCAATCTCTGCTCCCCCCTTTTCTTGTTTCGCCCACTGACGTTGGTTTTTATCAAAATGTAAGCTGAAAGCTTTCCTCCTGGATAAAATATACTGATACAACTTAAACTCCTTAATTTCATTTGTTGGTTATTTTACCTGGTCAGGGATCAACGTTCCAGTAGAGGGTCTACTTACTTGTCAAGAAAAGACGTCTCTCGCCATTCAACTTTCCAGGTCCATGCCTCAGGCAAGAACTTCTTTGGACTCGGCTCGTCGAGAGGTCTGGGGCCACTGGGAGCCGACACGGGGGTCAGGGTCGGGTCAGAGCTGACCGATGTGAGGTCGGTGCTCAGGTCGAGCGACGTCCAGGACGAGCCGGAGGAGACGGAGGAGCTGGTGTCCACCCACTCCTCGCGCCAGCCATGTCTGAGGTCCATGGTGGAAACAGGAAGGACGAGACAGAGGAAGGGAATGAAGACAAGCGTGAGTTTAGGATAATGGAGGGTTTAAAAGAAAAGAAATGAGCTCATCAGAGGGTGGTCCAATTGTAAGAAAACTCACAAAAAGAGCGATTTAAGAAATGGATGCTGATGTGGACGTAAAAAACAAAAGAGACTAGAGGAGCGAGACAAGTGGAAACACACATACGTGATGCATTCAGGTGAAAGGTGCGGACAGCAGCACTTACAGGAGGCGATAGCTCACATCTCATTACCCTCCACTTTCGCCCGACAGAAACCGAATTACGCGGTAAGCTGATAGTGACACCACGGGATGGGGAAATCGATTCGAGGCGCACGGCGCGGCCCGGACCCGTGGCTTCTGCGGCTACTCGAGAGGAAGGTGCTGTCTCGGGTTGCACTGATGTGCAGTTCATTACGGGGGGAGCCGGATCCAGTCGGAATGAAATTAGGGTTCACCGCTGAAAACCCATTAGGATCCCTTGATTGGGGGGGCGCAGCTGGTCGGTTTTCCCCCACAGGTGCGGTCGCAGACAGTAAAAGGCAGAGCTGGGAAATAATTAAGTCTGCGGAAAATACAAGATGCTTAGCGGTGAAGGGAAGGGAAGACCGTAAACGTGGAACACTTCAGACTTAAACTGCGTCCCAATAAAAGAGCTGCTTCAGGTAGCTACCAGAATCAAAAAGATAGCTTAGAGCACACGTGTCAAACTCAAGGACTGCGGGCCACATCCGGCCCTCTGTAACATTTCAACCGGCCCTCTAATCTGGGACAGATCGAGGCTCTGGTTCTTATTTTGCTTAATCCCTGAGGGGACCTTAACCCTAGCCCAGGGCCAAAAGGCCCTAACCCCTTAAAAAAAACTGAGCCTAATTAGTGAAGTTTTCTCTGACAGTGACTTAGAAGCCAACAATATATAGTTTTATTTTCTGTATGATCAGGTTTTTGTCTGTTTTAATGTTAAAAACTTCATTTAAAAGCTGAGTGAGGCGTAAGAAATGACAGCTAATGATGAGCTTTTTGAAGTTTGATCTATTTGTCTGTGTTCATTAAAGTCTGTTTGCTTTAAATTCTGTATAATCTGTAACTGGGAAAAGGTCATTGATATTTCTATATGAATGAGTTGACATAATACATCTAAAACCAATTAATTTATGTAATTTTTAATAAATACGGATCGTGATTGGCCCTTGGCTGGGACCAAATTTTTCATTTTGGCCCCCTTGGTTTGACACCTCTAGTTTACAGCAATGATTCCCAAAATTGGAGTCTCTCAGCACCAAGTAGGAGTCCTTAGATAATCTCACCATATTTGTTCCAAAGACTTGAATACAAGTCCATAAATTGATTAAAAAATAGCATAATGAATGTTAAGCCTGTTTGTGTTGTCATCATATCCTTATTTAATAGAGTCATTAACACTTCTGGATGTTTAAAGAGCCAACAGATGGGGTCACACACCTCTGTCACTAATATTTTATGAGTTGGAAGCTGAAAAGTCTGGGAACCGCCACTTTAGAGCTTTTGAAGTGGAGGTTTTGTGGAAAGGTTGTTTCCAGAATTCAGTTAAATGGAGTTCGAAGGTAGTCCGAGAAGGGTCTTTTAATTTGGCGTTACATGATTATTTACATAGAACTTTGGGGTCATTTCCAGGCAGGTTTATAAAACGGCGTCTGCGTGAATCACCAAGTTTCAGATCGGATCCAGTTTGGTCCTGGCCCTTCGCAGATTAGCCTTTAGCCAATTCAGTCCCAACGAAACCCAATTTTCCCCAAACTGACATTGTTTAAGGATCATTTTACAATCTTTATCTCACTGGAACAACACAGAATTGGTACTTCAGACACAAAAAACCGTGCTGAAATTTGCCGTGGATGTCGTGCATACATTGAACGTCTCAGTATTTATTTTGTCACCGTGTTGTCGCGAAGCGTCTCCAATTCGCTCTCGTTTTAGTCCCAAGGACCCGGGGAAAGTCCATTCGGTTTTGGTCTCCGATTCTTAAATTTGGTTTTCACGTGTCACCATTTCCTTTCCCGCACTTTATCTCGCCCGACTCACGGAAATTTAGGAAGCGTCTCACCGGCTGAGACTCTCAGAGAAAACAAATTCTGCATTTCAGAGTGTCTGCAACAAAAAAACAGCGATAGCGTTTTTGCACAGCCAGCTTATTTTTGTGCACAAAGCTTGTAAAACCGTATTCGAGGCTGCGGACATTATTTTCTCGTCCACGTCCACCCACCTGGACGCAGCAACGCGCCACAGTGGCAGTTTAACATTTATAAAAGACAGGAATGTAAATAGACATGTTTCATTTTAATTCAGCCCAACACAGAGATGCTTATTTAGAATAAAGTGTTTGCAGAAACTCGTTTATATTCAGCCGTTTTGTTGATTAGATCAAAGTTTTGAACTTTGATTGAAGACTTTATTACACTTCTGGTGGCGTTTATCATCAGTTTTACCTAAATTATACCAGTTAATGTGAAACCAACCCATCTTTTCCTGAAAGAACGGTGGAGCCGGTTCTCTTCGTTTGGATCCATTTGCGTCCTCACACACGGCAAACAAGAACAAATTCAACTTCAAGACGTTTTAGGGTTTATGCTTGCGTCAAGAAACTGACCATGTTTAGAAAAAGCAACTTTTTTTTTTTTTATTTTGAAACCACAAACAGGGACAGAACGGGAACAACGCCGACGCAGAGGAGCGTGGAACAGAGCATGAGGTGCTGTTAGCAAAAAAAAACCCAAAAACAAATAAATTATAGACTGACGGATGTGTATATTTTACATTTTCACAGAAGAATCATATCAGGTTGTTCCATCCAAAGCTGAAAAGTCCGAACACGTATTCCTTGGAATTTATTGTCCCATATAAAATAATGCAAACCGGACGTTTTGATGCACAAACTGCACAAAATGTTTGCCTCGGAATCAAACGAGTTCAGGCAGGTTGAACTCATCAGGAGAAAGGAACGAGAGGGTCGCACATTCAGGAAGAAAACATGCACGACGGGGGGGTCAGAAAGTCACTGAGAGGGCAAACAGGCACACATGTCCTCCAGAGGAGCTAAAACTACTTCATTAGGCAGGAAAAAAAAGCAGCACAGGGACTTCTACTGTGTCCTTTGTTTCACAAAGAGAGAAGATTTCAAAACCTGCAGCCCTGAAGGAAAACAAGTCAGAGCGGCCTGGTCTTAAAACGCAGAGAAAAAGGGAAAAATGCAGCTAGAATACGGGTTAGTAGAAGCCATACTCCTCCTGAATTTACTGGGGAGAAGAAGAAGAAGAAGAAGAAGAAGGGAAAAAAAGCACTCTGCATGTGTTGGGAATGGGACTCGGAAGCGAGAAGCAGTTCAGCCTCACATGCAGGATTGATGCCGACTGTAGAAGAAGAGAAGCAAGAAAACTGAGCCTGAACTCGAAGGGAAAAGGTGGCTTTTAATCTGCCGACAGCCTCGAGTGACGACATGAGATGGGAAAGAGAGCGTGCGTCTCCTTCAGTAAACCGGCCGCGGCTGTTTCATGCTGTAGTGGGCTTCGGACGCCGACACGTACGCCGACTCGGGGAAAAAGTCTTCGTGAAACTCGGCCAGAAACCTGAGAGGGGAAAGAAGGGGGGTCAGGAGAGAAGAAGGAAGAAAAAAAAAGGGTTTAAGAAACGGACAACTTACAAACAGAAACAACGTTATTGGTGTCAGTCCAAACACACTGGGCCTGAAATCGTCCATCATGTCCCCCCTCCCTGCATCTGAACGGAGAGAGAATCTGTCTTCTTCTTGTGTTTAGTGTTTGTGTAAACTTCACGTGCACGCTCCACGCCACACAGACGCCTCGCACAGGAGCCGCATCGTTTTGGTTGTTTTCTGCATTTCCGCGTTAATGGAAACATTTTGAAGAAACGGCGCCATGTTTTCAAGAGAAATCCTATTGTTTTTGACTGACAGGCCACTACAACCCCCCACCCCCCCTTCAGATATATGGCTAATTAAACAGTTAAACCAGTTTCTATCAACAAGATTTAAAAAACAATGAAATTAAAACGCTGTCTAATTTTAAAAAAGCACAAGTTTGGAGGGTTTTATTTCGTTTCCTGGGCAGAATCCCACCCTGCAGACTGACAGAGCCAACAGAAGTTTAGACGTTTTGAATATTTAGGACTAATTAAGGTACGTTTCCACCTTCCAGTACGCTGTATTGGGAGCCCAGGATGTCTAATAAGACGTTCCTTTAACCTCGTCGGCCCTGACAGATGAAGAAACAAACGGCGAACGAGGCGGTTTTCTGAGGGGGACGAAGCCTTAAAGACAAAGCCTCTACCCCCTTTCGATTTATCCCTCTCTGTATCGGACAGGACACGAGAGTTACTGACCACCAGACAGGCGGAGGAAAAGTGACCCCCTCTCCTCCTCCTCCTATCTAATCAGTAGCGAGGCAAACTAATCCAGAATCTTCTTAGTATCCGGAACTCGGCCAAATCCTCTAAATCTTGCCATCTCATCTTAGCTCCACCAGCCTTCCTGATCTCAACACAAACAAACTGTCGCCACCAGAGGAGAGCTCGCGGGCGCCGAAGGCGAAGGAGGGCGAGCGACTCCGTCAGCGAGCACCGGAACGCTGCGGTGGCGTTTGAAGCATTTGCGTTAGGAAAAAGCAGCGGTATAAATCTGCGTAACATGTAGATCGACACACTTAATCACAGTCATTCTCGCAGGGAGGCGTGTGTGTGTGTGTGGGAGGGAAGCGAGAGAGAGAGAGAGATCAACGGCGGCCAAATCCCTGAATGCGCTGCACGTCAAGTCTCTGCGACATCAATCAGTTTCTGCCCGCTAGGCACAATCTGCCCGCAGGCTGATTACAGACGGGGGGGGGGGGTTAAAAACACAAAGTCTTTCCCAGAAGACTCCGGTGTTTTAAAGTTTGTGGCCGCATTGCCGTCCTGCTGAGCCTCCAACACAACGAGAATATTAATTAGAGCCCTAAAACAAAAACCATACTGAACACATCAATCCTGTTTGAGCAAAACAGATTAAAGTTGAGCTGAACGACAAACAAACAAACAAAAACATCAGCAGTTTGGTGCCACTGAAGTGATTTAAAAAGGGCTTTCCGCCCCTCTGACCTCGTCATTGATGATGCTGAAGTAAAATGCTGACGCTTCAGTTTTTTTGTTTTTTGTTCGCAGACCTGCATCTGTTGCAACCAAGAGAAATATTAATAGTATTTTCAGTTCCTGCATTTCTAAACCTTTCCCAGCTCATCCTACAGTGATTTTTTATTTTTATTATGTTCAGCTGCTGCTCTACACCGCCCCCCGCTGGCGGGACGAGGCACCGCTCGTGTTTGATTAGAGAACCAAAGAACCTAAATCCCTGAAGATCGCCAGGGAGGATTTAAAGATTAGACTCGGGCGCTTGTGTAACGCCCCCTCATTCTCCCTCCCTCCATCTCCCCCGGCCGTCGCCTCGGCGTTTACTCGCTCGTCTCTTCTGTCTCGTTTCGACGCGCCGTGCCGAAGAATCTTCTGTCCTCGTGAAACGGAGACTTCCTCGGTCCTGGTTGTTGTATTGAATGTCCTCCTGATCTCCCTCTCCCTCACCGGGACGGACCCGCTCCCGTTATTACCTGAGAAAGAGTTCCAGGTGTTTGATCAGGGCTCGGAGGTTCCTCTCGGGGAGCTGCATTTTCCCCAGGATCTCAGGAAGCTTCACTGAAAAGCAGAAGGGAGGGAGTTTGTTAAGTGCGTTATGTCTGACGGGGGGAGGAAACGAGACCTCGGGGGGGGGGGGGCACTGGAAGGACAAAAACCGAACCAACCGAAGAGCCGCAGCAGGTGCTGGGAGCCATACAGGTACGAAGGCGGAGGAGGCTGGTCTTTCTGAGGGTAGTTGTCAGGCGTTAGCTTCCAGCTCAGGACCTGGTCCAAACAACAACAAACATGGGAGTTGTGGCGGTTGAATGGGGTTGACCACAATTAAGGCCCGGTCCCAATCCTCGCGCTCCCACCCTCATGCCTTCGGCTAAGCCTGCATCCAGTTTTGATTTTTTTTTTAAATCATCTTTATTGACAAAGAAAGGGTTTTGAATTAAACAGCAGAAATATGGCGGCGGTGACAGAGCGAGCTGCGTCTTTTAAATTAAATTACTGAAATAATTCTTGTTTCGCTCTGATGTACAGGTGTGAATACGACCAACAAGTCAGAACAAAACTCATCTGAACAGCCGAATGTCTGGAAAACAAAAATACCTAAACTGTACTTGTAAAATCGTACCGGCGCCTTCTTAAAATACCAAAACAGCGACCGGTCGGCCATGTTGGATGTCACAGTTAACAAACTAAAAAAACCTAACTGCCGTTCTGCCTTTTGAGAGCGGGCGATAACCACACAGACTTCGTGCTAGACCAGGGATGAGCATTCCTGGTCCTCAGGGCCTCCATCCTGCAGGTTCTACTTGCTCCTCTGCTCCAACACACCTGATCTGAATCAATGGGTGATTAACAGGCTTCTGCAGGACATGAAGAGGTGATTTAACCTCTGAATCAGGTGTTGGAGCAGAGAAACAAGGAAAACCTGCAGGATGGAGGCCCTGAGGACCAGGACTGGAGACCCCTGTGCTAGACGCTAATATCCCAGCTAACAGCATCGTCACCTCATTGAGCTCGTTGTTCCGCCGGCTCTCCAGGCCGTAGAAAGGCCCGCTCCTCTCCTTGCTCGGCGTTAGCGGGAGCGGCGAAGACGAGCCGCTGTGCACCGGGGTTTCTGCGAGCAAAGGGAAGGAGGCGAGCTGGATATTAAACGACACATTTGCTTAAAAAAAATAACTTAGAGGCAACTTCTCTGAGGGAAACTGTGTAAAGAGAAGAAAGTCCAACAGCACCATCTGCTGACCTAAAACAGCTACTACAAGCTGACACACAGATTTATATGATTCACCTACTGCCTAAAAACAAAGAACATAACTTGAACATCTTGTATTAAGTGTTAAATTAAGTGGAAACGTACTTCTGTCGAGGTTGAGGAAGAACTTGGGCTGCGTCGAAGTGTCGACCAGACGGCGTTTGAGCTGCGGCGACGCCGTGGCGCTCCCTCCACCTGTCAATGCATTTTATTTGGACGGTTAAAAGTCTCACCGTGAAGCGGATGGCAGAGCAGCTAAAAGAACGCCACGAAAACCCAACTCTGATGGCCACCGCTGCTGCCTTCGGCGGGCCGCTCGCCTCCCGATGTGTTCCTGGTGGAGCGGCGGAGGGACTGCGACTGGAACGAGATGCAGTCCATGTCCGGGTGGCGCCGGCGCTTCGGAGTCGGGGCCGGAGCGGCGCTGGGCGTGGTGGCGGAGGTGTCGCTCAGGGCCGGCTGGCTGTCCGTGGACTGAGGGGTGGGGGGGTTGTGGCCCGGCGGGCTCGGGCTGCGTTCCCGTTGGGCGCTTTAAAGACAAAAAGGACGGGGGGCGGGATTAATAACTGCGGCGAGAGCAACGAAGCCCGCGCGTTTAACGCGACGCGCTTACTTGCTGGAGGAAGGCGAGCCGTCGGTCGTGGCGAGGAAGAGTCTGGACGAGCTGACCTTTTTGAACTGAGCTTGCTCGCAGGGATAGAGGAGGATCATGGGTAAGGTGAAGTCAAATGTGATCCTCAGGCCGTCCACCATTTCCTTACAGAGCTCCTCGCTTCAAAGCAAAACAAACTTTAGAAACAGCAGGACACGCAGCACTGCGGCATGAAAACGGAGAAGAAAACTAAACAGTTTTTTTTTTTTAAATTAAGCTTCAGTAACAATTAGACCCATTTCTTCTGCTCAGCATCATTGCTCTATAAAACACACTCCCTACACAGATCAGCTCTCTTCAAATGATTGTGTTTAAATCATTCTGAACCAGGTGAGAATCTGTCGGACTGATCAGATTTAGTGTTCACATGCGGAACATGTTTGGGATAAAGTTACAACATATCGCGCCGCCCTGATGTCAAAACGAGCTCGCCGCCGCTGCGAAGACTCACCTCTTCTCTGGAGGGATCGGCTGCGGACTGGTGCTCTGCGCAGCGCTCTGCTGCCGCCTGTAGCGGTCGTTGGCCATGAAGGCTTTGTTTATGGCGAAGTGTTTGACGTAGGACTCGAGGATGTGCACCACGTTGGTCTGACAGGGGACCACGACGAGCTGGAGGAGGCCGGAAACAAATATTACTCATTAGTTATTGAATGTTTGCCATAACAGCAACAACAAACATTTAAAAAAAAATAAGCAGGAGTTCTTCATACATGTCCCCTGAAAACTTAAACTGGACCAACAGTGTCCTTTAAAACAGGATCCATATTTGAGAGAATACAAAACAAAAATGAAAACTGATTGAAAGTCATTGATCTGGAGGAGCCCAATTCGCTGCTGAGCACCTTCTTCCTCTTGTTGATGTAAAAGCAGTCGTCCTCCAGTTTCTTCTTCAGGACATCAGGGATGTTGATGTCGACGTGAACGATCTTCTCTTCACACTCTCGCTTCACGTTCATGTCTGGCTCAACCCTCTGAAACGAAAAATGACCAAATATCTGACCAGTACTTTCTACTGAGTCACGTTTCTTTCAAAATAAACGTCTTTTCACAGAGCAATTAACTTGCAAGTGACACATAAATCAATGCTTTGGGCCGCGGCGGCGAGGAAATCCACCTCACCATTTTGTCGATGTCCTCTGAGAATGTGCTGTCGCCGCTGTTTGAAGATTCGGGGTCAGAGTCGTCCCCGTCGCTGCTCTCTGAAGTCGAAATCAAACCTAAAGCATCGGGCGAGAACACAAAGGCGCCAGACTTGACGTGACTGCGGCGGGAGGCGGGGGGAGACAAGGACACGGACGGGGTTCTCACACGCGTCATCGCTGTCGTCCTCCTTGGGGAGAGTCTTCAGAGAAGATTTAGTATCGGACTGACGACGGCGCCTCTTCGTCCATCCTTTTCTCTTCCTGCCACCAAGAAAAGAAGAAGAAAAAAAAACAATAACTTTCACAAGTCAGAACTTTCTTCAGGAGCAAAAACGAGCCCGACTTACATGCGACCCAGCGCTTTGCGAGCCAGTTTACGTTGCAATTTACGGTTTTCCTCCGTGTCCCTTAGGACATGATCCTCCGCCGCCCAGCGATCCCAGCTGCACAGACAAACACGTCAGGAAACCGTGAACTGATTCCAACACAAGCTGACCAACCGGACGCTGTTATTACCTCCTGCTCCAGCCGTTGAAGTGAATCAGGTACTTTGGGACTCG
This sequence comes from Kryptolebias marmoratus, assembly GCF_001649575.2. Classification (NCBI taxonomy): domain Eukaryota; kingdom Metazoa; phylum Chordata; class Actinopteri; order Cyprinodontiformes; family Rivulidae; genus Kryptolebias; species Kryptolebias marmoratus. Next base: position 3,021,552 of record NC_051452.1, on the reverse strand, counting down.
CCTTCCATGTTCGTCTGTACCTATCAAGACATCAAGGACCTGCGGCGGGAAGACGACAGTGAGGTGACTGTGATTACCACTGCACACCCGTGTATTTGTGTGTCTCTGTCTCGGGCCGTGGTGTCCAATCCAGGTCCAGGAGGGGCGATATCCTGCATGTTTTAGTTGTTTCTCTGCTGTGACACACCTAAAATGAGTGACTGAGCGATTAAGAAGAGCTAAAACAGGCGGGATAGGGGCCCTCCAGGACCAGGACTGGACACCACTGGTCAGAGAGGTCAGAGGTTAAAGTTAGAAGTCGGGGTCAGGTGTGAGCAGTTAAGATTTGAAAGGACAGGATTCATTAACAATACTCGACATGGGTAGAAAATGGACCGAGGAGGGGGGACTTGGAGACCTGCGGCAGGTGGCATCTTTTTGTACCCATGAAGGACTGAGGGTGCGTTCGCAGCAGCCATGTTTGGTCCGCTTTAATCGAACTCTAAGATGTTTGCCTAGAAAGTCCGGTTCGTTTGGGGAGGTGTGAACGAGCAATCCAACTCTGGTCCGCCTACAAACCTCGGTCTCGGTTGGAGTGAACTCTGGCGCGGTTCGAATGCGTAGACCGCTCCAAAAGCAGGAAGTGGACTACAACACAAGGCCTTCTGGGTAAATACGACCAAAACAAACGAGTGTTTCCACCACCAGCGGGAGGAACGGCTCGTGGTCAGACGTGGAGACAAAACAGGAATCCTAAAACTGCTCAAATTTGACGCCACCCCAGTTTTGTTCACGTTCCCAGAAGAAGGAAGCTGCGCTCAGCGTCGTTTCCATCAGTAGTTCTTGGTGCGGCGCCACCACAGGCGAGGAGGGGGAAAGGGTTTGACTCGATTGACTCGATGCTGCGTGAACCAGCTAAAAATGGAATAAATGCTGGTCTCAAATCGAACCGAGTCAAAGCGCAAACATACAAATGACCTCAGAGCCTGTCGACTACAATCAGCTCATTAAGAGGCAACTCATCACCATTCCAGAGGCGATTTGGGCAGATTTGCAAAGCAATACGAGCTAATTATCTAATTATCTAACTGTTTAACATCGTTTTATTGTTTGGAATTGAGTTTTTAATTCATTTTGTGTGTTTAGCCTTGTTATTTATTTATTATTTTTGTTCAGCACTTTGTTTCAGCTGTGTTAAAGTGCTATATAAATAAAGTTGATGATGATGGTGAATTAAACCGTATAGAAATAAACCTGTATGTGGGTACGAATGTGGCATACATAGTGACAAACAAAGGTTTTACACACACAACACTGTGCCTTGCTGTATTTTTGTCAGAGATTATGAAGCTAATCTCTGAAGACTGAAGCTACAGTAGCACTTCTTATTTTGCTTCAGATAACTAAACGATGCTAACTATCATGCACTGATTATTTAATTTAAAAGAAAAACGGGCTGACAAACAGGGTATTACATCCTACATTGTAATGTGGGGGGTTAAAGTAATGAAAATGTGAGCTGAAACAGATTTGCAAACATTTTCATGACGGTTAATCGAAGCTGCTAGCTAACAAACGTTAGCAGCAGCTAAGTTTAAAGGTTCCTTTAGCGTCTTTAGGGCGCTAGTTTGTTAGCAAAATATTTTCAGGAAACAGTGTATACAAAAACACTGCGCTCATGCTCAAATGCAGTTTGGTTTTCCAAAACAAAATGTTGTATTTCGCGTTGAAAACCCCAAAGTAGCGTTGTGAGGGAGCTAGCAACGCTAGCATTGTTAGTGGGTTTTGTTTATCAGCTCACGTTAAAACGCCCGACAGCTAATTACGCTAAAAATGTATCTGACGTTTATTCAAACGAACTTTTTATGCTATGGATGTGGTATTAGGGGGGGATTATCATAACACAGCTTATAAAGTAACACACACCCTTACAGCATTGAAATATGTTTTTTTTGTTTTTAAATCACGTCCTTCAGCCACAAACATGTAACCGGAAACCATCGGTAAGGAGGCACAAACAGACAGCTAGCTTCGTGTTATAACAGCTAAACCCTTATTATTTGTCTGGCCTAATTAGCCTTCGTGTGACATCTCCGGCTCAACAGTGAAAACAACCCGCTTTTCTGGTTAAAAATACGCCTTTGCGTGCATTTAACACGCCGAAGAGCCACGTTTAGGTCGGCTAAAGACGTTACCTTAGCGTCATACAAGACTTTAGCCTTGGTGGGGTCTGGTTCGAAGCACAGGACTCGTTCTCCTTTGTGAAACTGATATTTAATTCCCCGCGAATTCATTTGTTCATGGCGACGTGTGGAAGAAGAGGCATCGATTGGAACCTTAAAGACTCCTTAACCCTTTCCTTTCCTGAGAGTAAGAGAGGGAGGGAGGGTCTCCCGAGAAAAGCATGGAAAGATGGCGCTGTTTACAGGGACCGAAGCGAGTGCTGGTGCTTTCAAAGACTGCTCGAAAATTTTCGTTTCGTACACTACGATAATCCGACTGACTTTCTACAGAGGGCTTATTGGTTGCGCATACTTATTATTTCGAAAGGAGGTTTCAAGTAAACAATTATCTAATCATAACCCTCATAGTTTTACTCTAAAAACAACCGCAACTTTAAAGCGTATAACGCATTTGTTATGACCGCGAAGGCAGCAGAAATCGTGCAATGTGATTGGTAGAGGCCTTTCCCTTTTCTTTTTTTATGTTTTCTGTTTTGTTTTTGTTTTTTTAAAGAACATCTTTGTTTACATAAACAGAGAAAAACAAAGAAACAAAACAGTATAATATAAATTATGCCAGGGGTGTAGCTTCAACAGTCAATACATTGGTATGAAAAAAACAAAAAGAATAGAGAGCAGATATTATAAATATTAGATAAATATTTAGAGATCTACAACATTCATATGTATTTACAGCTTTTTTGTTCGTACTCTTGGAAATAGTGGCTAAATAGAGTTCGACTTCCTTAACCAAAACTATAAACAGAGGTGAAAATGATGAAAATTTACATTATGAATATGAAATTTGCCAAATATTATAATTAGATTGATTGCCAGTCTTTTGTCTGCATTAACATTCTTACCATGAAAGCCAAAAATAATATGCTCATACCTCAGGGAACAATTAGAATCAATATAACAATTTATAAAGTTATTACACTCTTTCCAAAATGTTCTTGTGATACAACAATTCCAAATTGCAAGTAGAAGAAAAACACACTGACGCTTTACAAATAGTGCAATATCTAAACCTCGCCACTAGATGGCAGTATTAGTACAACGAGTCGAAAACATTAGTTCAAAACATTTTTTATTAGTTTTCCATATCTAATTATAATATAGTATTTGAGCATACTGTGTCACACTATAAATTACCATATGAGTTGAAATGTATGCACAAACTGCATGCATTTCTCCATTTTCAATCCTTTGACTTCAGTGACACATCAATTTGTCTTCACAAACCCCCCTGTGCGAAATGTAATTAAAAGGGGAAGCCATGTGTGTTCGTTTACAGATCAATCACAAAGAAATTGTAAGTAACCCCAACTGAATCCAGTCTGAAACCCAACCGTGCTGCATATGCAAATTAAAACCTGAGAGTCAACCGTGGCTCAGAGGCGAAAAACATCTTGTTTTGGTATTTGCGACTCTGGGAAAAAAACCTTTTCCTGCAGGCGAAATACAGTGAGAGAATTCACGATGGCTCAACAATCTAATCTTCCTCTATTGGAACAATATGCCCACTCTTGAGTAAATAGTTCAGCATGGGGTACTATAAGGAGAATGTTAAGTCCTCAGTCAGACATGGATGCGTTCGTACGTTTATCGTCTAAGTTTTGCTCTCGTCTTGCTGTGGGAAGGTGAAGGCAGACTGATAATGTTTCTGCGCATGTCTATATGTGTGTATGTGTCCAAAATGTCCCACGAATCGCTGGACTTATCTTAACAAAACTTGCAGAAAGTAGGAATGGATGCGCATCTACGTCCGAGTAACCTGATTCAAGATGGCTGCCGCAACTAAGTCAATTCGAGACATAGCCACGTAAAATTTGGCGAGGTAGTAGCCAAGACTGATCCCTGAAACATATTCTGAGCGCTAATAAAACCTGAAAAAACTTTGTTTAAAGATTTTCCACTCTCGGTTGTAATTCAGACAGTTTTCCAGATATCTCATGAACCACCGGATGGATTTTAACGAAACTAATCAACACAAGCAAAGGCAAAAAAAATGGCTTCAACTCAGCCAACTTTACAGATGTTCCGCTAAAATTTGACGTGGTTGTAGCCGAGTCGTCCGTAAAGCGTAATCTGAGCGTGACACCCTGCGATGGACATCACATGAGGTTATTTTTAGTCTGAAACTCCGGCATGGAATTAATTCCTAACGGTTCTGAGTAAGAGAACAAGTCCGATATTGTCTTCCAACCAAAGGGCCTCAAATAAAAACAGATTCTGTATCAGTGGTGTATTGTTTAGATCCAGGCTTTAATCCATTTAGTGTCTTCAGTTCTCAGATATTGTATCATGTTTGTTTTTTTTCCTAAAAAGGCTTGAAGAATAACACGATCTCCAGCAGAAAAATAAAAAAACACAAAGCAGAATCCAGAAGGTTTCAGGCGAAGCTGCTCTGCTATTGTTCACCAAATATGGAGAGCGGGAATTTAACTGGTCCACTTGTTGGCCTGTCGATTTATTTCTAACCCTGGTTTACCTCCGGATGCATCAGAATATCGTGACTTTCCTCTTCGCGTACAGCGTGCACGTCTACATCACTTCATTGTGTTGTCTCCTTATACCCCCCCCCCCACACACACACACAACCCTCGTACTGTTTTTAGACGGGTCAGATCTATCTCGGCCGTTATCAGCGCCGCTTCGTGAGCTCGGCTCCTGCTTCTCGCGTCTGTTTTCTCCCACACTTTCAGTCAGCCGGCTTGATAACCCACGGGAAACCGACGAACTCCACTTCTGCGTCCACATCTGTGTCAACTAACGCCTGGCGCTCGCGCTCAGGTGCCTTAAGACGAGCAGGAGCCATTAATCCCGAGGCTCGCTTAGTGTCTGGCTAATAATAGCCCACAGCAGGCTCCGCTGATAGGCCTATTATTTCCAGACAGACAGATGGATTAATGGCAGAGGAGGATTAATACCTCTATTTCCATCCAGGCCAAATCGTGTCTGTCCCGTCTGATTATTGTAATTAGGAAACTTTGCACAAGTTGTAGGAATCTATGGTATTTCAGGGGATTTTCTGGTTGGGTTTTAATGGATGTTCTGGACTCGAAAAGTAAAAAAGGTTGGTACGAACTGCCCAAAGTCAAAGGAAAATAAAGTCTAAACTGCTGCCGTCTGAACTCCACCCCCTCATCACTCGCTCACTCGCTCCCTCGCTCCCTCACTCCCTCGCTGGTCTTCCCGCTCCTACTCCGGCATGGATCAATGCGCAGATGTTCAGCGGACAGGGAGGACGGGGCTCGAGCTGTCTCCAGCTTCCCTGCTCACCGTGGACTTACGCCTCCTTTTTGATGGGGCGCCTCTTAACTTCGTCCTTCTTTTTCCTGTTTTTTTTTTTTTGTTTTCCTTTTTGTCGAGCTGATCTAAATTAGGGAGGCATGTCGGCGGCGCAGGGGCTCCTGAACAGCGTCTTCTCCTGCTCATCTCCCGCGTCCAAAGCCATCGCCAAGCGGAGGCTACGCCAGACCCGCAGCTTGGACCCCGCCATCATACGACACTGCGGCACCAGGGCTGACGGGGCGGGCGGCGTGCACTTGCCAACCGACGCAAGTGCGCCCCCGGAGCAAGTCGGCGCCAGACCTCCTCTGCGCGCCAAGATCCCGACCCTGAAAGAAGCCATCGCGCCCTCGGCGTCCTCGCCTTCCATCCCGTCCGACGTCTCGCCGTCGTCCAACTTCCAGTTCGACTTTGACCTCGTGAAGCGCCCCAAAAGAAACACGGCCGGGGATCTGCCGTTCCTGGTGAGGGGACCCGGGGCGGCGGCGGGGACGTCGCCCGGGAGCGCCGGCGCCCTCTTCTCCCCGCGGCGGTGGCTCCAGAAGAAAACGCAGCAGACCTGCCCTCACGCCTACACCGTGTGGAAATCAGAGGTAAACCGCCTCGCCGCGGCGCCGCGAGGAACGAAGGCAGCTTTTCCTCGCCGCTCGTTTAGATTGAGAGAGAGTTAGAAGGAAATCTTCCCGGAGCTTTTCAGGATTAAATAATTCCAAGGTAAGGTGCAGGTAGCTTTCACCCCGCCCCCTCCCGCCGCTGCCATCGTTGGCTTGGCTGAGCTTTTGTCTTCAAGAAATAAAAGACGTCAAACTGAGTGTGAATGAGGAGCAGGCGGGTATGAAACCCGAGCCAAAACATGCTTGGTTGACTTGTTCAGAGCGGCGGCGGCGGCGGGCGCCTCCTGGGCTGCATACTTGGCACGAGTCCACATGCGCTGGTGGAACGGTACGATAGGTTTCCCGCCTCGTTCCTGTCGGTTTTTGTTGTTTCTGTGCCGAGCGTTACGGGGTGTCGCGGGGTGTCGCTGGGCGTACGTGACGCCGGACACACGGCTGCGGAGTCAGTTCTCACGACCCGGAGAGGCCAAAGGGTCGACTCCACAAGTCGTCCAACTGACATCCAATTAGAAAAAAAATAAATAAACAAAACAAACCCGCAGCTTCGTTCGGTTTTCTTGCTTTTTTTTCCCCCTTAAACAAACACAAACACACTTTCCCCTCCACTTTTACAACAAAGCTCTCCCCACGCAGCGTTTCCCACAGCTGGAGCTTCATTTTCCATGCCCCCCCCCCCACCCCCTTCCCATGATAAGGCCCATCGAGGCTCGCCTGAGGCCATCGGCGCAGAGTCATTAGTGCGAGCTGGCCTGTGAAGTTATTGCACCTCAGAGGGTTGGTTAAAGACGTGTCGTTGGTGCGCCGGGATGGAAAAGGATCAACAAGGACAAGTCAGCTGAGGAGCTACCAGATAACCAATGAGCTGAGGCCGTCTGAGGGGTTTGGTTTGGGTTTTTCCCGATATAGTCCATTTAAATCAGTTTATTTAAGAGAAGCCCCCCCTTCCTCCACCTGTTAACGGCAGGAAAGGACTTTGCCATGAAGTGGTCAAGCTGTCACTTTTAATTTAGTCTCTGAGAGCTTTGAGCTCTGTTATTGGAAAGAAGTCAAGATAATTACAACTTTTTGCCTTTCGTATTGGTTAAACCCCCTAACCAATACCTTTCAGCTTTTGTAATGTGTGTTTCTATGTTTAATATCTAATAGATGACTCAGGCAGCTTTAATTAGTCAGTCATAGAGAATCCTTTCAGTTATAACCATTTCATGTTTGCCTTATTTTGTTTTCTTAATCCTAGAACTCTTTAACAACACCCTGAGTCCTTACAACACACCTTATGTCACCATCATCATTTCGGCGGTATTCACACCTGACAGTCCGATAGACTCGGTTCGATTGGGGACGAAAATGGAAACATTTGTTCCATTTTCACCCAGCACTGAGTTAATGGAGCCAAACCCTTTGAGCGACCTGTTCCCCCTCCTCGCCTGTGGGGGCGCTGTAAAAGAAAAAGCTCTGAAGAAGACACAGAGCGCAACTTCCTTCTTCTGGAAAAGTAAGCAAAAATGGAGTGATGTCAGATTTTAGGATTTCTGTTTTCGTCTGACAACGAGCTGTTTCTCCTGCTGGTGGTAGAAACGCTCGTTTGTTTTGGTCGTGTTTACCCAGAAGGCCTTGTGTTGTAGTCCAGTTCCTGCTTTTGGAGCGGTCTCCGGTCCGCTTGCGTTCACATATGTATTCGAACCGCGCCAAACGAACCCGAGTTCAATTAAAGCGGACCAAACATGGCTGCTGTGAACGCACCATTGTTGGGAGGGTCTTAGGTGTCTGCATACTCTCTATAATGCAAGAAACATTGAGAAAGTGTCCATTCCATGGTTTAAATATTTAATATTTTAATACATCAGTAAAAAAACCAACTGTCTTGGTGAAAACAGCTCTAACCTCTCCCCCACTGAGAGTCTTGTATTTTCTGCTCTAAAGCTCTCCAAATGTTGTCCCTGGACATAAAAAACAAAAAAAAGATTCAATTTCACGACTGCTTCTTGATCCTTTTCCCCAAGTCTCGTTTCAGCAGCTGTGTCCGGCAGAAATTCTTACAGTTTTATTGTTTGAAACAAACTGAATCAAAGCAACCCCAAACATTTATTCCAATCGAGATCCTTGCTGTAAATCCTCCAAGTGGATTCGATAAACTCGGGGAGCGTTTTGAGTTGCCTTTTTAAGGGAGGGAGGCGAGAGACGAAAGACGGAAGGGAAACAGACGCGACGTGAAGGCAAAAAAACAACGTGGCGACGATCGCTTAATATTTATTTTCTCCAGATCGTTGATGTCGAAAGATCAATGAGGCAGAAGTCGTCAGAAAGAACCACTTTGGGTTATTCCATCGCAGGGATCAGCGACACAAGAAATATATGAAGTCTTTATTGAGACATCGACAAGCTGGAATTCTTAAGATTGAGATGTGAGGGATACGCGTTTCACACCTCGCTTCGATACAGACATGAGAATGCATAAAGGCTTGGCGAGGAAAAAAACAAAAAGTGCTCCGCTAATTGAATCCTGGTTGTTTATAGAGCGCTGGAATGTTGACGCTGGACTTCTATTTTTAGGCGTGCAGCACTTACCCTAAATGCTTCAGAGAAGAGGCTAAGTAATAAAAAAAAAATCCTACTGAAGCGAGACCAGAACAAAGATCATCTAATCCTGAATTATATCCGAGGATCTGTTTAATTCGGAGTACGACTTGGAAGTGCACGGAAACTCGGAATGCTCCTGAATCTTTATAAAATGCAAAACTTGCCTTTTTTAGATGCTTTCGGGGGTGTCTTGTGATTATTAAGCTGGCTCTGTATTTCACTACTTGATTTTTTTTTTGTTGTTGTTGTTGTTGCCTGGAATAAACAGCACTTAAAAAGTTACAGACGCTTACACAAAGTTGTTACCATTCTCTAAATTCTCCTTCGGCGCTCGCGCTGATTTACGCCCGCGCTGCTGCTCTGGTTCCAGATGTGAAGAGCTCAGCAACATCTCACCTGCTGCAGAAAGTTCCTTCGAAGGCCAGAATACTCAAATCAGGCCAGATTTTTGTCTGTTAGTCTAAACATCTTCATACGGCTTAAAACAGCCATCTGCATTTTGCTGTGAACGTATAACCACAACTCAAACTTGACATTTCTGGCTTTCTAGTGCTTCTTGCACCCTGCTAACCTGCTAACCTAACCCACACTGAGATTATTTCGCTTTTCCGATATAAAACTATTGACTAATCTGACTGAACGCTGTGAATGAGGTCCCTGATTGGTTCAACCTTTTCTGAGCAGGAAGACAACTAATTCCTGTATTAGATTATGTGTAAATTAGTAATTCAATGCATTACAAGGCTGGAAGTAGCCCAGGGGCCACTGTTTTAAATCCAACAACAATCTGTTCAACACTATTAGGTTTAGGAACAGACTATGGTTAAAAACTGGGATCATTTTCATATTAGTCAACATATAGATGACCTTATAGGGGGAAAAAAGTGCCAACTTTTTGGTTTTTTTAATGCCAAACCAAGAAGTTTTCTTGTCATTATCAAAAAAAAAAAAAAGCATTGGTTTATTCTCACATAAAATGCTGATAAGCAAACACATCAAGAATTGAACAGTTTTGGATTATTGTGTTGGAACCTGCCGGTGGCAAAGGGTCAAGCTTTTATTTTGTTAGCCCATCCATCCACCCCGAACTCCTGTTTGCTCCAGTTACATGCCAGGATGACTAAATCGTCCGTTTACCTGCTGTCACATCTGCAAAAGTTACAAAAGATACTTCAATATGCAGTATGTCTCTTTAAAAACTAAAATAAAGCAAATCCATCGACTTCAGTTGTTAATCCTCGTAAAAAAATCTCGGAGCTTCTTGGTGCATTTGCAGAAAGACGATGCCCGAGCGGAGCCTGACAGAGCAGCGATGGTTGTTGAACATTCCTGGATTTATCTTGATGCTTGAGTCTCTCAGAGATATCTTGGGGAGTATCGCCTCCCTAAATGTGAGCTGAACCGTGGAAACGTGCTCACAACCCCTCTGAGGAATGCTTGCTTTCTTATCGGGAAGACTTGACTAAAAACAAAAAGAGGTTTAAAGACTATCTTTAGCGAAAGGCCGAGCGTTGCTTGAAGGGTAGGCTGCCTTTTTAAATTAAAATCCTCTCGCGCTGAGAAACGGATATCCGTTGGGGTCAAACTTTGCAAACAACATCTCGTGCTCGTCCAAGTTCAGCTCCGTATCTATAAAACTCACCGAGTTGCAGCCATTTTAGCGCCGGTTAATGTTGATTACCTGTGGCAGCCAATTTGAATGAGGCCGACTCCAAAAGTTAATCCGTTGTAGATGCACATCTAATGAATAATTAGATGATTTCATGAGCATTTCATTAAAATTTGGTCGTGTTTCTGTCTGTTTGTGCGTTGACTTTGCACACATTATCGCTCGTTGCCAAAAGGCAGCCAATAGCAATTTGCCCCCAAAATATATCCAAAACATCTGATTAAAAAGTTGCTTTATTTCCCAACCGCAGCACATGTTTGCCATTTCTTCTGCTGCAAACCGTACAAACAGGTCATGGCTCCGTGCCAAGAGTTAGCCGTTCATCTCTTTTTTCTTTTCCCATCAGGTGGTCTGTTTTGAAATGTTAACACCACTTGCTCTCAAGTTTTCTTTTTTAAACCCGGAGTAAGCACAGCACGGCTGTGAAGCTGCATCTTTTCGCCTCAAACGTGTAAAAAGCTTGAGAAACAATCCCAGTGTTGCAGTTTTTTAAACACTTGTGATTTTTGGACGCAAAATCAAAGCCGAATTTTCCAAGAAGCGGTCCAAGGACAATACAGCCTGACTCACGATCAGTCACTAACTCTTACCGTTCTCGACCGTTTTTTTGTTTGCGGCCCCAATTAAAAAGCAAACCCTTGAACTCGTGAACCCAACCGCCGTCCGTTTTAGTCTTTCCTCCCTTACATCCTCACCGTGTTCTCTTAAAATGATGAAGCTGCGTTGGAGGAACGAGACCTTCGTCGGCTGACATTTTTGGAATGCTCATCGCGAGAATACACACAAACAATCCTTTAACCTTGGATGGCTTGGACGTCGTTTTGGTTGAAAGGTTTTTGCAGTTTTAGTAGAAAAAAAAGGCATTCCAGCTGGTAGACTGTTATTTGGATCAGGAAGGTAAATACAGACCGTCATCACTCTGTCAGACTCAAAATGTGATGGAGTACACTGAAGTTTGAGCTGCTTGGCTCGATACGACGAGGTGTGGATCAGTCCACAGGTAGTTTACAGCCAAAGTCAAATCTTATAGCTTATTTAGGAGTAAACTGGGTATTAAGGACTTTCAAACAAGATCATTCCAAGTGCTAAAATGCAGACGTGGGTTTATGCTACAACATGAGTTACCATAACTGCTCAGTTTCTGCACTAATTTGTTCCAATGCACTTTGCAAACCCCAAAAAATGGCTCCACCTCAGTCCGTTTTACAGCTAAAAAGAAAGTTGGCCCTCGCTCGTATTTCTAGTGCTAATAAATCACGTGAGATGGTAGTTTTTAAAACTCGGTACACATCCTTTTCAAGAAACGCTGTTTCACTCGGTTGTGATTTTGAAACAAAATTCTGGTTATTGAGGGAACGAGCCCCGCTGCCTCGAGAACAAGATAACGAGATAATTAGGTCATCTCGAGATAACCTTCCGAAATTAAATTCCGTTTTCCCTTCGAAGATACGTCCCGCTAAATCAAAAGCTTTTGCAAAAATGTTTTTTTTTTTTCTTGCCAAACATTTCTCTGCAGCTGTCGTTTCCTTCCTCTGGACGCACGGGGCTGCAGGTAAATTAAAGTGTTTATTCTGCTTGTAAAGGTGACATTGGCAAACAGGTGAAGGGAAACTTGTCTTTCGTTTGGGTGAAATTGCCTTTCGGATCAATACGACGCAGTTCAGATGTCGAGCAGCACCATCTTCCTTTTGCGCCATGAGCTTATCGGAGAGATCAGCGGCGGCTCGCAGCATTAAAAGGTGGTCTTAGGCCGGTAAAGGAGTTTATAACGTGTGTGAAAATATGTTTTATGCTCCGTCTCATCTGTGCGCAGAAACACGATATCTCGCGGGGCGATTCTCTGACAGGTTTCCATGACGCGCCGCTGAAAGGAACCGTATGAATCAGCGGGGTTGGCCCGGCGTTGTTTTGGTTCAGCGGGCCCTCGTCTCCTTTGGGATGTTTTCTCAACAATGGAGGAAAAGAGAGCGAGTTGGAACAGAGACGGCTGTAAAGTAAACATTCATTTCCGCGGCCAGAATCTTTCAGTCTGTTGCAGATTAAACCTCTCGTCCAGTTAGAAATCAGCAAGGTTGTGTTGATTAATATGTTTTTGTGTTTGTGGGAGACTATCCAGAGGGGGAGGAGGGGGGAGGTAATCTTTCTTCCCGTGTGTGTTTTACGCTGACCCCGACATCCGCAAACGTCCAAACGTAATTCGCTTCGCCGCGGGCCAGAGGGGGGATGCACGGAAAGAAGTTCACAAGCTCCCCGTTTACGTCGTCATCTAAATCAGCGAAAAGTGTTCCCAAAGTCTCCGAACACACTTTTTTGTCTAATCTTGGAAAAGATAGGCGCTGTCAAAACAGTTCCAATAAACCAGTGACCCAAACTTTTTTATTGTTGGCTCTTGTTTTCTTAGCTCGCAGGTTCACTTCTTCAAAAACCTGAGACTTTCGACACCTTATATGTTATAAATTAGGGATAATAAGATGATTAAATGAGGTAATCATGACGGTCAGGAACACAAATAACTGTTTGACACGTGCTTAGCTGTGATGAGTGGAGCTGGCATATTATAGCAACCAATAAACCTAATTTAGCACCAGATCTAGAATTATTGACAGAAATAAAAAAAATCAAAACCAAAAAAATGAATCAAATGCAATTATTGCAAATGCTACGGAAACGTCAGGAGCCCATCTCAAGGAAAAGCAGATGAGTTGAAAAAAATGTAGCGTTGTTTGTTAAAGAAGCAGCCGTAGTTTTTGGAATAAATCTTGGTGCAAAACGTGACGGCGTCCATAAGGATGTGGGCGTGTTTATTAAACACGTTTTCTACCTTTAACATTTAGAGCCGTGGTTACCAAATTGTGATACACGCACCAGGGTGGTACGCAAGCTGAAAACATGTCAACGATATAAGTGAAGAAGTTTCAAAAATGCCTGAAGAACGTTCACGAGGGTTGTCCGTTTTCTCACGTGAGTCGAGTCGCGTTGCGTTGCTCTTGTGCCGCAGGAGCTTTGAACGCGTTCGTTTTGGGCACCTGGAACCTGTCTCGAACTCTTCTCAATTTAGGTTTTTTTTGTTTTTGGTAATCCTGGAGGTCTACAACTGTAATTTATTTATTTTTTTGCAATATCCCAACAAATTTTGGTTCAAATTTTGCTGCACGTTTGTGCAAATGTGTCATTTACTGGAACTCTAAGAGAAAATTGGCACATTTGTTGCAATTTTGTATCTCGCCAACATTTAATGGCGCACCAAAATTGTTTTTATGTCATCCAGTTCACCAACTTGAGGCTTCTGACCTGTCTGCAAACACTTTGGGGTTTCGTCTAACCACTATCACCACTTAACATAACCTGCATGAGATTTGTCTCAGAGACCTTCTTGCTGAGAGACAACACCAGTAACCACTGACACACTGTGCAGATCCTGCATAATAACCAGAATAAACAGAAATTAGCACGTGGTTATGATACTAAATGGTTAAATGAGCAAATCTCTTCAATTTAGCCAAGTATCAGAGAAGACGGAAACTCTGTAGAGACAAATTCGTGGCTTTAAAATGCTAACTTTTGGTTTGAATCAAAATAGTAAAAAATGGTTGGGAAATGTTCGGACTAAGAGAGCATTTAGTGGTGTAGTGGTTCGAACGGTCGCCACACAACAAGATGGTCTTGAGCTGAAGCAGGTTTTTGTTTTGGAGCTTTTACCAAAGTCTTTGGTTTTTGAGTTTTTCCCAGATGTTCCAGTGAACTTTTACCTAATTTGTTTGTTTGTTGTTGTTTTTTAAACGTTTTACTGGACTCTTGCCGTGGTGATAATCTTCTATTTCTTTATTTTTTGACAGAATGATTGAGATTCTGCACATTTAGATGTGATACAACAGCTCCAGTTAAACTGAGTTTGACTGTTTTTAATGGGTTTGAAACACAAATGAACACTAATTTTGGTCCATATGCACGAACAGAACATCTGATAACACATTAAAGAAATATGCTGTCGTATTTCCAGCGTTCTCATGCCGTGGGCCGAGTGTGTGTCTGCAGAGTTCTGATATCAGCGAAACGCTCTGTGTTCATATCCTGCCTCATCGCTGAAAAATGAGCCCAAAGGAATGAAAACAAATTTTGTTTTTGTTTTTGTCAAGCTCTGCCTTTTTTTTTTTTTTTTTTAATCTGAAAGTTGGATTGGTGAGATTTCTGATCTCACCGTCAGTTGATTGAGCCGTTAAAGCCCAGATGCCATCGTATTGACTCTTCGTCCTTTAATGACTCATTTGTTCTTCTTTGCCTTTGACCTCATGGCTCACACCTCATTTAGCAAAAGCACCGACTCATATCAACAACGTATCCCGCTCTGACGGCGAAGCTTTGATAATTAATACTGTTTAAGTTTGACCTATCAGGTGTCTGTCGATCAAATAAATCAAAGTCTTGAAAAGTTAATGTCAATAAGGCTCAGCTCTGCTCGTTGTGCTCCTTTGTCTTATGTGTCTAAGCCTCTTTCGGTGCCGTATTTAGGTGGGGGTCATGTTAGGGGAATATTTGTTTGGAATTCCAGGTTGGAGTTATTTGTTGACGCCCTGGGGCTGGCTACTGACTGAGTGACCCCCCCCCAGCTTCCTCTCATTCCCTCTTCTTTTTGCCCGCTAAAGCTCACTGTTTTCTTCACTTGGTTCCCAGAATTCAGTCAGCAAAAAGCCAAGATCACACCATCGAACTTTCAAAAATCCAAACTATAAATCGACATTCAAGTCTCTGCACAAACCCATCTTCTGCTTTCCCGCCATTAAAAAACTACAGAGCAAGAAGTTAGCGTGAACGCATTCATGATCCCCAGAAGATGGATCCATACCGTTCTTGATTTCCTCCTCAAGCAAAAGTTCGGATCTTTTGAGGTGGAGGGGTTTGTGGAATTATTCTGAACAGTTAACATCTTACTTGTTGTGACCAATGTTTGAAAAAAATAAAGTTTAATTCTGACCAGATTGACAAGCTAATGGCTAATGACCTCTAACATTTGATATTGGTTCATACGAACTCTGTTTTATAAACTCTTACAATGTCAATTAGGTATTTACATAAAATTCTGTTTTTGTTTTTTGTGAGCACAAACAGTGACAGAAGCAGTTGTAGTAATTCTGCTGCAGATTGTAATGACATTTTTGCCAAAATAACCATTTAATGCAAAAATAATTAGCAGTTATAAGGATTGTGAAATTGGCGTTCACATGAATTGTTATGAAATTTTGGTGCATTACCTTCACTTCGGTCTTGGCCCCGCGCTGACTAGCCTTTAGCTCGTCAACCCGGTCTGAATCAAACTCCCAAGGTTCTCCAAACAGGCAAAACGTAGGTTCTTCCTCCATTTCAACATCAGTCGTTTAAGCTGGTATCTCATTGAGCTGTGACTGCTGGAGACGAGTTGGGGACTTCAAATTAAGGGGGGAAAAACAAAAAAAAATCTGTTGCAGGCTCACAGACTTTGTGGTTACGTCACATTTCTGATATGTACGGTATGTGCCACAAGTTCGTACACATAATAAAACTGTTTTTTAATCAATTCCAACTGTTGCTTGATGGTCATAGATCTTGCAGTCTTGCAGAACAAGACAAGCCTGGGAGCCTCCACTACAGAAAGCTTGTTTATGAGCAAACAGGAGTTAGTTGGGCATATTGGTGAAGACCAGGACCTCCTGCTTGATATCATCTTTTAGTTCTTATGTATGTAAAACCCTGACACCGATCAGTTTTTTTTCCTCCAACCATGGAAAACCACTGGCGCTCAAGACGGCCTGCAGCCAGAACTGTAACTTAAAACCGTATTACGCAACTAAGACGCCATATATCAACTCTGCGTAAACACTGGGAGTGCTCTGGGCACCAGATGGACACAGAGACAGTGGATACGTCTCCTGTGGTCAGACGGCGTTACGTCTCGGTTGCTTTTGTCAGAGATTAGAGACACCAGGAGCTGAAGTGACTTCGATAAGTGTGAGGGCAGCACTGACGTTGGAGTCTTAAGGAGATCTATCGTCTTATTTCCTCAAAGTTGTGTGCACAATTGCCTTATTAGAACATAATGGCTTCACGGATACACAACGTGTAAATATTTGACTGGATTGCCTGCAGTCCAGATGTGTTTTCGATTACGAGACACGTCGAAAGGTAATCGGGGCGATTGTGAGCTGATGAGCAGCTGAAATTTCATTCTGTGCAATATTAGAATCAGACTCCCGCAGGTAGTTTATAAGAAGAAAAAAAGCTAAATAAGAAACTGAAAGCCATTTCTAATTCGAAGTATTGTGTTGCGGATGATTCTTGGCTACCACTGCGTCAAATCTTTTGCTCAATATCCGTATAATCGACTGATTTGTAGCCCTTTTTGTGGTTGTCAAAGTTGATTAGCTGGGGTTTTGCTCTAAAAGTGAATCCGTTGGGGGCGACGACTTTCTGAGCGTTTCATTAAAATCCAGTGGTGTGTGAGATATTCTGCTTAAAGACGAGTAAGCTTGACTCTAACAGATTTTGTGGAATGGATTTTTCAGCCATCTTGAATAAAGTTGGCTCCAAAAGTTAATCACTTAGATATACAACCAAGGAATACTTTCTGAAAGTTTCATTAAAAACCGTCCGATGGCAAAAACCATAAGTTTCTGCTGGATTTCAGCTTTGTGTTACTGCTTTAGTTTATCTGTTTCTTTTTATAGTTTCTGACAAAATGATCCAAACGTCCGCCTTGGGAGTTAGTCGGCTGCTGCAAGCTTCCTTCAAGGCTCAGTAGCTCTGTTTGTTTGTCCAGGAGGGAAAGTCATATTCTGACAAATGCTTAGCTTTTACAGCGCGCTGCTTCATGATAAATCTGTCCAACCAGATCCATTTCTGTTGGCGTCTGCCTCGGTGAGACCAAATCTCTGTCGTCCAAGCAGATAAATGATCGATCCAAAACGAGACGGGCTCTGCAGGCTATAAATAGAAAATGGCTCGACTGACGACGCTCGCGTTCTGGGAGTGAAACAGAAAGAAACGAGTGGATTTATAGGACGGCTCGCTCACACGCAGCGAACTGTTCAGCTCCAGTATGCTGCTGCTTTAATAAAAGTCCTCACGACCCAATGAAAAGCAGCGCATTAGAAACCGGCAAGACAGATGACCAGAAACGAGTGTAGTTTTGGGCCCTCTAGTGGACAGTTTTATAAAAACAAACTCCTTCCCTTCCTCCGTTTCCACTCTCTTCTCTCAGGGTTGTCCCAAGGAACAGCTGGTTGGTTTATTTTAAAAATAAAAAATATGTTAAAGATCAACAACGGTTAAAGCCAAAAAAAAAAAGCTTCAGTTACTGTTTTGCTTAAAAATGTGACGTTAAAATCCAACTGACCTTCAGCAAATCTGAATTACTAATAAAAACGATCATAAATTAGATGCAATGCTAGACAAGACCTGTTATTACCCACCACAGACAATTATGTTAGTGTCTGTTACCAAAACATCCCATGACCCAGTGGATAGATTCAACTGAAACAGGATTTGGCCAAAAAAGTTGGTGGTTGTAGCTTCAAATTTTGCCATGAACTATTTGGAGTCAACTCCGAATATCTCATGAACCACTGGACAGATGTTGATGAAACTTTCAGGAAATAAGACGCTTTATTGTTGACCTATAATCCCTTGAATGGACAGGCTCCTGGATATTTCTCAGACCACCTGGAGCCTTCTGTGCCCTCCAGACCTCTTGGATCTAACGATCATTTGCTTTCTGAGGTTCGAGCTCCTAAACTTTTACTTACTATTTTATGAGGATTTGATTTGATTTGATCAGTGAGCGTTCATCCCTTAGGAGTCGACCTGATTCAGGACGCTCGCCGCAGCTAATCAAAACTAGCGAGCACAAAAAATGGCTCTGACTCACTCGACGTCGGGGATACGGAGCTTGAATTTGGCGTGGTAGCAGCTGGGAGTCCTCCCCGACACATACTCCAAGCACTTTGTTTCAAAGCTTGGCCATCCAGGCATTTCTGTGATTACGGCGTTGCTGTTGTCATGGCGAGCGTGCGGTGAAATCCTGGCGAATGAAGCGTGTAAAAGAACATTTTAAATGTAAAGAGTGATTCATCCAGGAGAGGGGGTCAGAGAGCTTTCAGTAAATCTTCCAGGAAAGAAAAAAAAACCCTGAGCGCCTTTCAGCGCGTACAATGAAAACGAGTGAGCGCATTGACATGTGGGTGGGCTGCGTTGTCACAGCTGCACACATCTGTCTTCTCGGCCTCACCGTGCCATGGGTACCGGCTGATAGCAGCTGCAGCCGGAGCGTATTTCTCAGCGCCGCGGCCAAATAAAACTGTTTAGAATGGAGCGGATAAGGAGAGCAAGAGCAGCTATTTGATCCTGGTTTGTTTGAGTTCTTTAAAACCCAACTATTTTAAAGCTATTTTACAAGCCTTCCCATTAATGTGGGCCTGTATTGTTATTTTACACACTTGCTCAGCGTTCTCATGACGTGCTGTTTTTACTGTCACCAACACGCACGTCTGGACAGATGTGCGCACACGCACGCTCTCACGCCCTGTAACACAGCGTCACTTCCAAGCAGAGATCTTATTCTCTCCTGCAGCGCACCTTCCCAGAACATTCGACGGTGTGTGTTCAAGAGTGTGTGCTTGTGTTTCTTTTAGTGCTGTGCATAGAAGATGATTTTCTTTTTAAATTAAGATCCTGTGGTTCCCAAAAGGTCTGACTGTGTTTGGATTAGAGCTGACAAAGGCAAATCCAAAAGTATTTTTTGTTTGTTTTCTTAATAAATGAAAGGCTTAGTATATTGCTCACTGCTTTTATTGCCTGAGTTTTAGACTAAAACTATCTTAAGTTGAGAAGGGACGGAGTTCCGGCCGTTTTGGTTGACCCTTAGCTTCAACCACACCAAATGTTAGCTCAATATCTAAAGAATCGACTGACTAACAACCATTCTTGTTTGGACTGCTGCTAGCAAGCTGTGGCAGTCATAAGTTATATAGGTCAATGCTACGCCACGTGAAATATTCTTGATGACATCAGCTGTGGAGGACTTTTTTTTTTTCTTAACACCTGCCGTCAAATGAGTCCTTCGTAGAAAAATGTCCTGAATTCAGGAAGTGTGTTTTACATTTTCAGAAACAACAAACACAGGCAGAAGCGGGTTTGCTGACATGCAGCCAAGAAAACCAAGGCAAAGTAAACGGGAGAAATTGCACTTTCTCCGAAATTGGCATGAACGCTGACTGCTGAAGGTCTTTGTTAATATTTGTTTTTGAAGCTTAAAGTTGACAAACATGTGCTAAAAGTAGCAGAACACTAGCTTAAAGCCAAACATAGTGAAGGCTAGCTAAGATAAAGGAAGCAAAATGCTAGCTAAAACTAAATTTAGCAAAAGAATAGTCAAAACCTAAATATAGCAAAATGCTAACTACGTAGTATGAACGCTAACTGCTGAAGGTCTTTGATAAAATTTGTTGTTAATGCTAAAACTCTGCTCAAAGCTAAAAGAAGCAGAACGCTAGCTTACAGCCAAAAGTACCAAAAAGCTAGCTAAGGTAAAGGTAGAAAAATGCTCGCTAAAACTAAATTTAGCAAAAGGATAGCAAAAAGGTAAATGTAGCAAAAGGCTAACTAAGTAGCATAATTGTTGACTGCTGAAGGTCTTTGCTGAACCTTTGAGTAAAGCTAAAAATAAAAAACTTGTGCTAAGAGCTAAAAAAAAGGCATAATACTAGCTAAGGTAAATGTAGAAAAATGCTAGCCAAAACTAAATTTAGCTAAAGGACAGTGAAAAGCTAAATATAGCAAAATGCTACCTAAGTAGCATGAACGCTGACTGCTGAAGGATTTTTTCTAAAATGTGTTAAAGCTTAAAGTTAAAAAAATCTCTGCTAAAAGCTAAAAGAACACTAGCGTAAAGCCAAAATCAGGAAAAGGCTTGCTAAAGTATAGATAGCAAAAGGCTAGCCAAAACTAAATTTAGCAAAAGGATAGTCAAAAGCTAAATGTAACGAAAGGCTACCAAAGTAACAAAATTCTAGCTAAAAGCAGCAAAAAGTTAGCTAAAAGATAAATTAGCATAAAAGCTAAAACTAGCACCAGGCTGACTCAAAGCTAAAAGTAGAAAAATGCTAGCTAAAAGCTAAAAGTAGCAGAACAGTAGCTAATAGAAACGTAGCATAGGAGACAAAAAAAGAGCAGCTATGCTGAAGCGGATTTCAAAGAGAACAATGTTTGGAAGAACCTGAAGAGATCTCAAGTTAAAGAAAGAATTGTAAATAAAATTAAATATTTTAAAAAGTATAAAAGTGACCAAAAACAAAAGTCAAAGCACCCATTTTCTGGATGAGCTGAATGGCTATAGTAGCACAAAGTATGCAGAAGTAGTTAGCAAAAAAAACATGGAAAAATAAAAAAAACAGGAACATGGCGTGAAAGCTGAATCAGCATTCACACAACTGAAGCATAAACTGTGAGACAAAAATGTCCTTTTGTATTCTCTTCAGCTCGTAGCCGTTTCTTCAGCTTTTTGACAATGTGCATCATCTCCCAGCCTCATTATTGGGGCACCCAGCTGAATAGGAAGCAGATGTTTGGTCTTAGTTTGCCATCTTATCTGTTTTTGTCTTCCACCCTGAAACTCTCGAGACGAAGAATAAAGGTTGAAAAAAGCCAAATGGCCATCAGGAAACAGCCCCAATATGGCAGTGAAGGAAGACAAATTATCTTATTTTTTCGGGATGGAGGCGAGGCTGGCTGTGCTTAATAAATCCACCAGCAAAGTGTCCGTCTTGTTTCCCGCTGGGAGCTGCAATTTGCCTTAATTTGACCTCATTTAGAAGGAGGTTCTGCAGCCGCCAAGTTGCCGAGTTTAAGCGAGAGCTGCTTTTCTGGAGCGCAGATATGAAACCGAGAAGTGTCGAGAGTGAGGGACCGAGGAAAGAGGAAGGATAAAAAAAAAAAATAAAAATGGAAAAAGAATGAACGGGCAGTGGAGGGAAGAGGTGAAAACACTCGCAGCAAACACCTGGCTTGGATTAGCTCGGGCTAGCGGGGGGGCTTGTGTGTTAATGGAGATTTAATAGGCTCTGAAATGACTGACCGCATTCGGCCTGTGTTTGGGCTCAAACGTGTAGGTTTCCCTGTGTGTTTTTTGGCCTTGTGGCGTTATTAAATCTTTCCATTTTGCTTTGTGTTGACAGTGGAGGCAGTCAGCTACTGAAAGGCCAACACACTGGGCGATCAGAACCACACAAAACTCATGTTTAGATTTGGTTCTTGGCATTTGTGAACAGAACTGAATCTGGCTTACAATGACGAATGCTTAGAGATCGTAAATCACTACGTTGGAGTTCTGAATGATAACCGCTTTTTTTATTTTAGACTTTGCTCTTTTAGTCAGACTTTAAAAATAACGTTATGCCAGACCTCATGAGACGTTAGTATGGATTGTGAATGACTCTGAGCTGCTGCCACAACACATTTAGTGAGTTAGTTAAAAGTTACAGCCATTTTTTTGTGTTTTTAAGATCGGTTGGCTGTGACAGCCATCTTGATTCCAAAAGTTTAAGTTATATATGTCCATCCAATGACCAGTTTCTGCAAGTTTATTTCATATTTGTCCAGTGGTTTATGAGATATTTTGCTACTAAGACCAACAAAGAGCAAAAACATCATCGTCTGCCTTTCACCTTCCGGTGGTGGGTGATGTCAGATCGCAGCTTGAAAGATAGTTGTTGTTTTTTTGTTTTTTTTAAAGTACACAATGCCATTTGGAAAGCTCTTCCTTTAATATCTGAAAGACGGCACTAGCTAATGGACCATGTTGATTCAGGATTATTGTGTTTATTTAGGAGCAAATGAAACCAGCTTAAGGAGAACACGGTCCCCCGATAGCGCCGAATGAGTTCCTGTTTTCTTCTCGTTTCATTTCATATTTTCAAGGATTTCTAAATCCCAGCCTGCAGTCCTTCTCGGCGAGGCTCTGTCTGTTGCCGCGGCAACAGCTCGGTGATGTAAACACCGCTGCTGCTGACCGGGTCCGTAGGAGGGAGAACAAAGACAGCATCTTTCTCAAACGTAAGCATCGAGAGATAGTTTATATGTTCAGAGACTCTGACGCAGTCAGCATAAGTTCTAAGCAATGGAAAAAAAAAATAAAAAAATCAAGACACGAGGAAGTTCAGCTCAAAGTATTAATAGACTGGGGGGAAAAGAGCAACAGAGATGCTTGCAAAACGTCATTTACTGCGTGTTCAACATCTTTCATACCTGCACTTTATAGGGAGAAAATGTTCGGAACTGGAGTGATTCAGAGGACTTTTAGGAAACATTGTAATTCTGAGCTCTTTAAACAACACTTTAAACAACATACGACTCTGTGGTCTATGTTGTGATCTTCAAATTTAAAAGCTAAAATAACAGATCATCGTTTTTTCTTTCTTTTTAATTTACTGCTGTGCAACGAGAGGATTGCTACAAAGATCTTAAAATGTAGAGGTTTGCCTCTGGAGACATCGGCCATGCTAGTTAATAACTGATGAGACTGGTTTGAGACGTCTGAAATGTAATTTAATAGATTATAAAGTCAGACAATAAAACTGCTTTTCACCTCTTTTAGGCGAAGGATATTTATTTTATATTGAATCAGAAACGTCCCACGCATTAGAATCTGTTGGCCTAACGGCACTGTCCAGATACGATTCCAACAACAAGCTAGCTCGGTTGCTTTTTGCCATGCAGATGTGCCTTTTTTCATGACAGGATGTTCAGAACAACCGATGTGTTGACGATTCTAAATCCCACGGTCATACGCTCTGTCACTGATACATCGTACCCTCCAGCTGCGACATCGTCTTCCATATATCGACCATTGGGGCTCTGCCACCGTCTCACTTAGCGGCTCAGAGGCGTAACATAAAAACGTCAAACCCTTCTCACATTCTGCCTCAGTCCTTTGACAAATCACAGCAACATGACAAGAAGGCACCTCAGGCCTGGATTGAAGAGTTTTGTAAAAAAGCTAAAACTGGGGAGGGAGATGTATCAGGGACGGATCAGGGCCTTGTCGGCAGTAATGACGATGCTCCGGTTGGTCATTGTAAAGAAGGAGCTGAGCCAAAAAGGCAAAGCTCTTTGATTTACTGGTCCATCGATGGTCATCAGATATGGATCATGACCAAAAGAACAAGACATACAAGATCCAAGAGGCTGAAATGAGCATCCTCTGTGGAGCGGCCAGGCTTGGGCAGCATAGAAAGAGCCCCATTATCCGGGGTGGAGATCTCTGGTCAGGATGCCTCCATGCACAGCCATAACTTTATACAGAACAATACAAAAGGAACAATGTTCACGTAGTTAAGCTAAAACCCAAAGAACATAAATTAGATGTCAATAACTGGCTTCAACAGGAAAAGACTGCATTTAAAGGAAAACAAAGATGTGGCGTTCATTCTTTATATGACCTCCCGACAGACGTGGAGAGGCTGATCATCTGCCGCTTGACTGCCTTTGTCGATATCCTCTTCCTGGCATGAAGGCAAATTCTAAAAGCTAAATGCTTGTTTTCCAAATATTTCAAATACAAGGAAAAAACAAATCTTGCTTAGGACCAGGCATCTTTCTACGGTACAGAGGAGGTCAGCTTTCTGAACGTCAACCCACGGAGAGAGAGTGTTCTCACCTGCACGACTTCAAGCGGCCAACGAATTATTTCATGGTGAATATGACCCAAGCGAAGGACTAACCGGAGCAGCATGAGCAGCGTGTGCACGGTGCATGAGGCGAAGCTCTGGGAGTGTGGGCGGAGCCAGTAAGGGAGTCCAGCGTGGATTCCAACCGCATTCCTGAGATAGGAAAAGACATGCGATGGATCTGTCAGCCGCCACCTCCTGTCCTGCTTACACTTCTTCATCCTTCGCCTCCAATCACACACACACACACACACACACACACACACAGAGGGCTTTCTGATAAAGCTCATGTCGGAGCACGTGACAGTACCACCAGGAAAATGAAAAACCCTTAGGAACATGAAACCATCCTGTGTGAGCGTATTTGTATTTTTTTTTTTTTTTACAAGAGCAGCACAGCAAACCTTGACAAACCTTTCTTTTAGGAGGATGACTAGTACTTCAAATTACTCTAATTATGTAATATTATGGGTTCAAGATACATTGTTATTAAAATTTCTAACTTTGATACAGCTGAGAATTAGATTATGCTTTAAAAGACAGTTTTGTGACAATACTCTTCCTGAAATACGCCTAATGATTTCTGCTGTGGCATTCAATCAAGTCACGTTTACATACTGCTGTATGCTATGGAAATAAATTGAATAAATCATACTTTCTTTGTTTTCAAAAAAACCAAAATCCTTGGAATAAGACAGGAATCAGATTTTAGTTCCCATCGACTTATTTCTCTGAGACAATCGGCCTGAAAGGTTGCAGGTTAGAGTTGGCTGAAATTCTGCAGCACTACTAGATTCCTGCTGTTGAAAAAGAAAATTGAATCTTTAACATCGTAAGAAAGATAAAAAAGAAACAGGTTTATCCTAATATAAAGACTGCGTTCTCGTCTTTTTATTTCCTGCTGCTGTTAAGACACTGTAGAGCTCCAGATATGACATGAATACACTTTACATGAAGTTAAACTGAAGTTAACCCAAGGGACAACTGCTCATCCATCACAGGACCAACGCAGAACATGTACATAATCAGACCTAAATGGACCGTTTTGAAGGAAACTGGAGAAGATTCATGTACGCAGGAGGGGATCATATAACTGCCACAGAAAAATGCAATAACCATAATTTGACCTTTACTTCGAGACAACAGTCAAGCGTTTTCTATCTATATTACGCCATTTGTGATCCATGTTTGAGTCACGTCCATCTTGAACAAATACACAATCGTATCCGCTGCTTTTTATACACCAGCCGTGTCGTTTTTTCTTTTTAAACTTATCAGAAAAGCAATAAAAGCTCTGCTGCCCTTTCGTGAAGGGAGCATTCCTCGAAGTCCGCTGTGTTTACACCGCGGACTAAATATTTGTCCCACGAGCTGAGAGGAACCCGGGCTGCTCATTTCGACTCCAGCGAAGGTTCGAGTTGCTTCAAGACAGGTGACCATATGCCGCAAGCGTGCGCTGTGTATACAGTTAGGCAAACATGAGCTGTGCACCGACGGGCCCTGCGAGGCACGCGGGGCGATAAAAAGTCGCTTTAAGACGGCAGACGTGCAGACAGAGCTGCTCGCGCTTGTATAAACACCCAGCGACAGGGTCTACTCGAGCGAGGCCACTTTTGTTGCTCCGTGGGTTCAGCCGAGTTCAGCCTCCATCACCAAAAAAAGAAGAAATTCGCAAATTGTTCTGAAGCGTCACAGCTAACTACATTAAGCAGCGGATTTCATCAACAAAAAAAAAAGAGAAACATATGCTGAAATCCTAAGATAAATCCATGACACAATCAGTTGGTTTTCCCCAGTCTGAAACTAAAAGAAATGCCGTACACAATGAGGATAAATGGCGGGAAGGAGTGTTCCAAAAACAACCCCGCTGAGGAAGAAAGGAGTTAAAATACGAAGGCAGATAAAGGAAGGTGTGGCAGACAAAATGATAGGACTCAAGGGAGAAATAGCCAAAAATAAGGGGCCATTCTCAGCTCGTTTGTTTCTGAATAAAATGATTAAACTCCCCCTCTGAAGAGGGAAAAAACACGAGTACACTGCGGACAGCGACCTGGAACAAGCTCAACATTAGCATCCACAAACACGTGACTGGAAAATTCATGAGAGGCGCTTATTTGCATGGGAACTACGTGCGACCGTGACCAGACCGGGCTGATTATCATAGGAAACGAGCGTGACAATACAGCCCACTCTGTTGGTCGCTAAATACACGTCCACGCTTTTGTGTAGTCCTTATTTTAATTCAGGAAGCGAGAAAGAAACCGTTTGGATTCAAGCGGGCGATTCTACGAGCACTTCCATCTATCGGAGAACAGCAACCATACATTCATATTTAAAACAGGATTCTATTAGGTCTTTTGTTGAGTTTTGTTTTAGTCTGATTGTCTGCTGACTCGAGCGTGGCCTAACAGGGTTCGATAATAGGTGTTGATTAAGCTTTCATAGACAGAGCCCAGAACTGAGTAGAACAGTTCTTTTCTTGAACTTACCCCCGTGCACCCTTATTCAGTATATTTCACATTTCTGGTAGCACAGTTTCTGGCAGTTAGAAGAAAGACGTTTTGCTGTACTGCCT
Organism: Kryptolebias marmoratus; assembly: GCF_001649575.2. Classification (NCBI taxonomy): domain Eukaryota; kingdom Metazoa; phylum Chordata; class Actinopteri; order Cyprinodontiformes; family Rivulidae; genus Kryptolebias; species Kryptolebias marmoratus. The sequence goes on along the minus strand of NC_051452.1, from coordinate 2,994,928 downwards.
AAAATAAAAACACTCAGAGCAATAAGTTTGGATTTGGTGCCCATTAGGAGCAGAACTGAGTAAGTAATTATTCAAGATGCAAGAAGCTGGCATGTCTAGAATGGGCGCCACGGGGCACGGGTAGTGGTGAGACAGTGTTATCAGGCAGTTGCCAGAGAATCAGTCAGTCAAAACAGAGGATGCACATCAGAAAGCATTGAATGTATATGGAAGAGTTTGAGCGAGGTTGAATTATGGGTTTACTCGTAGCGAAGGTTCTGATCACTCCAGCGAAGAACAGCTGTAGTCTATGCCAGGCATTACAGCACGGACTGTACCTGCCATCTGGACAGAGGTACTCCTTACCCCATGGGTCATCCCACACAGCGTCACCATCCCAAGCATTGGCTGCCATTACAGTCGGCTGTATTCAGAGTGGTACCGTGACAAGGAGGCTCGGTCCGATGTTCTGCAAATAATCTCTGTGACAATTTGCCAGCTGTCAAAGGCCAGATGGAAAAGCTATGAGTCAATATGCTGCAAGACAGGATAGGACAGCTTTATGACTCCATTCCACACCAAATGACCGCTTATACCCAGGCCCAAATGAGTACCACACCCCACTGACGGGACTAGCAGTGTGCCCACATTGCCAACTTCAGTATCCATTTGATGCCATCGTTGCAATACAGCCATACAACCTTACAACATGTAGTTTAATGGCATCTCTACCCCTCCTTCTGGGTGCTGAACTGTTTTTTTTCCCGTAGTGTTGGGAGCTACTGCAATGGTGTCAGTTCTTTGTCATTACCGTTAACTGTTACAACTTTTTGAAGCTTAATTGAAGCCACAGAAATGGTTAATCTGTTTTATTTTACAGAGGGTAAGCCTGTTTTGTTTTTGTCAACCTGAAGAGACACCGTTGTTGGTGAACATGTTGAATTTGGAACACCTAAAAGCAGCCAAGTCGCTCTCGTATCTACTCTCATATTCCCAGGGTATCAAATACGGCCGTTGTGTCAAATCCAAAGGCGCTTTCCGGAAAAGATCACTTTTGGCTTTAAAGGTACCGTTTCACTTGCAGACTGGGGGGGGGGGAAGAAAATGCCGAAGGGGACATTTTGAAAGGTGCTTCTTGGAATGACCCCGGTTAACTCACAGGAGCGCTCTGTTTGTGCCGTGAAGCAAGTTCAAACTCGGTCCAAACATCCAACGGAGATCGGATTGATTTACAAACATTCGTGATTTGCATGGAAACGCCCAAACAAGTGCCAAGAGACAGTTGTTGTTCCTTAGGTCACTGAAGAGCGTGTCTGAGTTTTTCATGGTCGAGAACGTGTGTGTCAGTGACAAAAAAGGACAAAGTAAAAAAAAAGTCTTTGTTGTTCTAAGAAAGTAAGACAAAAACGGAGTTTTCTGACTCATTACATTGGTATGAAGCGCTCACATCCCGTTTATTTTTCTCAACTGCACACTGATACACTGAAAAAGCAGGAAAAATGTGGAATTCCAGCCATTTTTGTCCCTTCCGATGACCTCACCTCACGTTCTAATTTCACCCTCCACGAGCGAACGTCAGGACTGCGGCGCTATGGAAACGAGGGCAAAAAAAAAAGGATTTTCTGCCAGAAACTACATCGCGGGGCATGACAGAAACCAAGCAAAACTCGGCAAGAATTTTCCCACAGTGTCTGGCAGCGCTCTCCCAACTGCTCGAGCCTCTCGGAGATGCGTTTCAAGGTGTGTTTATTTAAACCGCGTCCGCCGTTTATCAGACGTGACGTTGCACAAATATTTGACCCCATCGGAGATACATAACTGCAGGTTTATGAGGCGTCGTAGGACCATTGGGTCATTAACGTTCTGACGCTATCGTCCCAGTCCAGCACGGCAGGCGAACTGGGACGCCATGGCAACTGTTGTGGCTGAAGACATTAAGGAGGCGTAGGAGGGCGAGGACAGCGGGCAGTTCCTGTCTGAATCTGTGCGCGAGCGTGGAGGAGCTGGAGCTGACACACTGATCCGTTTTTAATTTACAGGCAGTGTAAATTCAGCCACACTTCAGGACTGACAGGTTGTGTTTTTGTTCTGCGCGATTTCCAATTACAACCATAAAACCAACGCCTGCAAAGAGAAAACGCATCCAGCTAGAAATAAAGGCCAAGCATTCATATCACCTGTTTCCTTTCATCCCAGAGTTTGAAACTAAGTCCGTCTAATGTTAAAGAAATTAAAGGATCCTTGAAAAAAAACCCCAAAACAAAGCAATAACACTAAGCCAATAGGAATGAAATGCTCCAAACTAAAACATCCAGGAGGTAAATGTTTCTACGCTGCAGCTCCATGATTTTATCACAGCTTCTCAATGAGTCGTGTTGTTGCAGCTCAGAACCAAACCAGTGGCGGCTGGCCAATAGAGGGCGCTCCACTCACTTTACCTTGAATAAGACGTAAAAAAAATAAAATAAAAATTAAATAGTACATTAAAAATATTTTGAAATATATGTATATATATTTTTAGTTGTGTAAGATAAATATTTTATAGTTAATGAGAAGTAAAGTTGTTTCGTTCATTGGTTACGTATTTCCGCCCCGGGGCGCAAAAATCTTTGTCCATATTCTCGTTAAAAGTTGATAGTTGATAGGACGGTTCAGGGCGCACCTCTCCTGCGCCCAGAGCTGACTCCGCCTCCCGCCGCCGGAGCATGGGACTCCTCCCACCATGGAGGCTGACGTCACATCCGTCTGTCCTAAAGTTCGCCTGATTGAAAAGTCGAGCCGCGGGTGAGCTGCCTTTTATTCAAAGACAGCAATAAGTTCATTACGTGACTAAGTTACATAAATAAGTTCATAGTTAATAATTAGTTTAAGAAAATTGATGCTAAAATCTGTTAAAATGTTTGAATTCTAATCGGAGTGAGACATCCGATCTACGTTCAGAATACGTGATGTAGTGAGAGCTCTCACCATAAAACGAGCTTTGACGTAGTTTCTCCGGTAAAGTTTTGAAAAATAAGGGAGAAAACAGATCTTATAAACACTAAATGTGTCCTACAGACCTCCGTCTTTGTTCAGGAAGCACTTGTGCATTTATATGTACATTATAATGTTGCTTTTGTTGTTTTAATTCATGTAAATACACTGGTGTGATACCTTAGAATATGTTTTTGACCAAAACATATACTAAGGTATCACATAATAGACATAAACCAAAACCTTTGGTATATGTCTATTTTGGATTTATAGCCCCCCCTGGAGAAAACTCCACCAGCTGCCACTGGACCAAACTGGCCTAAAAGGTGGTGGGAAAAGAGATGAAAACTTTCCAGCAAAGCGGGAAGTTATTTCCTTTTATATATATATATATTTATCGCCGCATGTTTCTCTTTGTCCTCCTTTTAGCTCGCCTTCGTTTACGGTGATTGAGCGCAGACCCAGGCATGATGTTGTGCGTTCGGAGGACCGATGAGGGATTGGTTCTAAAAAAAAAAGAGTCATTTTTGGAATTTGGAAGCGGTGCGCGGGACATAATCGGTCGCTCGTGTTTTGTTTTCCTTCGCTTGCGTCCACCTCTTCAGTGAACGAGGCAGGGAGGGGTGGGGGGGTGAACGTACGTTTCTGTCTGCTCCTCTCTGCAGACTTGTGCACGGCATTCTCCAGTTGTGAGGTCATCTCCCCCCAGAGCGGCTCTGCGCCGAGCTCCTGCTGTAAATCCGTTCAGACCGCCGCTCTCGTTCCCGTACGCCCGCCTGTAGGGTCGTCTCACTGCACGGAGGTCAAAGGTCAACATCTGAAGGAGGGAAAGAGATAGACATCGACGACGGCGGCGAGCTTTTAAGTGGGGTGGGGGTGGGGGAACAAAAACAAATGCGACTCTGGTGTTGGAGTTTCTGTCTTTAATCAGCGGGGCCATCTCACGCTGTTTCAGAAGCGCGAGCAAAAACAACAGACTGTGTGGATACGCAGAACATCACAAGAAACGAGACCGACAGCGTGAAAAACAGAACGCATCGAGTTGGGAATCACCTCAACTTTAAGTTGAGTTGTTGAACGACACTCGATGCAAAACTAATTTGTGTTCAAATTTATAAATTAATGAACAAAATCCACACATTTGGTTTTCTCCCATAGATGTCCTTGACCTAAAAGTTTGTGAGCAAACTTTGTGACCAGATGCCAACGATTATCTGTGTTTCATTCACCAACAAAATGAGCTGAAGACAATGACGACTATGGAAGAGTCGCACGGGAGCAAGACATCCGACAATTTGGATGTTTTAGCTCAGAATTATTCAGTAAAAAATGTTATTATTACAGTAGAGATGGAAAAAAAAATTAAAATAAGCTAAAACGGTAAATTCACTGGTCCAGCAAAAGCCGTGTGTGTTCGAAGTTGAGCCATCTTTATCCCAATTAAAAAAACAAAAGATAAATAAAACAACTGGACAGAGAGGGAGCGCTCGTCGTGTGACTCGACGGACAAAAAATTCCCAAAACGGGAATCGGTCGTCTTGTTGCAGCAGCGGGCCTGAGTTGTGGGCGTGTTCGAACTGCACCAATAAACACACACAAAAAAAAAGCATCCGGAATATCCTTCCATAGGCAGTTAACCTAAAAATAGCCAATTTTGCGACAATTTAGTCAATTTGTCAAGAAAAAACTACCATAAAAAGGCATCGAGACGTCTGAACGTGGCCAAACTGATGGGATTAACTGATTAAATGTTTTCCTTCTACGCTTGTATAGTTCCTACATTTTAGAAAGACGGGCCCGGATGTTGACAGTCCATCTGTCTGATCTTCAGCTCCCCTCCTCCTTCGGCTGATATTCTGCTCGTTTCATGCAGCTCACATGATTCTACACTGGCGTGTCGAGTTTTAGGAGGATCTAGTGTACGGCTGCGACCGTTTTTCGCTCTACGACTTCTATCCTCTAGTTGAAGACATTCCACATCCCTTTTTCAGTCCGGAACTGGAGAGTCAGCAGATTATCCTCACTCCCTTATCCTCACATCCTTCAAGAACTTAACGCCTTGTAAGATCTCGAGATAGCGTTTATACCAGGGTCGATCTCCTGCATGTTTTAGACGTGTTCTTGCTTTAAAACACCTGCTTTAAATGGACGACTTGTCGCCATGTTCCTGGAGAACCTGATGATTGGGCGAGGAGGTCATTAAACCATTTGAATCAGGTGTGTTGGAGCAGAAACACCTAAAACTCCCAGGACAGCGGAGCCTGGAGGCCTGGAGTTTGTCTCTTTAATTTAAAGGCCCATCTTTAACAGCTGCAACAAAATCAGGCGTTCTGCTTTTTGGCACCTTTTAGATAAGTTTTCTAAACTTTCGAGGCTCATTGACTGCTCACCGCTTCTTGGACCCACACTGCTGATAATTTGCCTTTTTTTTTGTTTTAGTTTAGGAATGGTAAATGTGTAATCTAAGAGCGATACGGATCTAAACAGATGTAACCACTCAGACCCGTCAGTCATTTCAGAAACACAAACAGGCTGTGCTCCGAGGAACCGTCCCGAGGCGACGCACCAACGCTGAGCAGATGCAGAAACACGCCTAACAACCTGCACTGAACCTGTTGTACCTGTACTTGTTCTCTGCCCCGTAAATATATTAACGACAACGGAGTCTCTTACTGATTTAAAGCTTCGCTAAATGACTACAGCTAAAATACCCTAAAGAATACGGCGAACCCACTGGGTTTAGCCGTCTACGTGGGCGCTTTTGTTGCATACGAAGATGAATTTATTGTTCTGGCTTGAGTGGGATGTTTGCAGGAGATGCAAATCCAAACGGCTCATCGAACAATGACAGATTTTAAAGAGTCAGACAGCCACGAAAAGGTGATATGGTTGGTTTCTAGCCAAGTTTTGGGTTTTTAAATACTTGAACACAAACATAGATGTGGATTTGTTTTTCTAGTCAAACACAAAAACATCCATGGTTACAGTTTTTATTTATTTTTTTTTTCCCCTGGGAGAAATATCCAGATATTCCTGGCAGGCAGAGTCGCCCCCGGCTGCTACAGCTGCTGTTTGCTCTGGCAAATATTCATGGAACTTGAAGAAAATAATAATAACGTTTAGAAGATGGAGTCGACAAGAACAGCTATCGAGTTTAGGGCGGCAGCCGTCCCCCCTTTTGTCTTAGCTGGGCTCGGATTAGCTGTTAGCTCCGAGTACTTCCTGTCGTCCAACATGCCAACATTTTAGCCAAACGTCTGTATTAGCTCTCAGAGGACGTGTTAGGGATAACTCTCAGCTGCTACCACAACTTTTCAGTCCAATATCTGTAAAACTGTCGTTGGTTTGGTCTTTTTTTGTGTGTGTCAGCCAGCTGTGGCACCTCGTCCACTTCTTGCACGACACCGTTCAGTTTCTCTGCGTTCCCTCAGCCGAACAACGTCCCTGTCGCTCCATACGTGTCCACCTTTCTGAGGCTGCAAGTGCATCAGCCCACATGTGGTCAGCCCAAACGTTTCCTCGACTCCCGGCAGAGGAGACCGAGGTTTGAGTCGTCACTATTTGACAGAACATCACTTCAAAAACCAGACTATCCCTTTAATCGAGACCCTAATGAAAAGATCTCGGCTGCCACTTTGCCACCCTGGGAGTGTGGTTACCAGGAATGGGCTGCTGAGGCTTTTGTGTAGCAGAAACTGACGCAGCTGTTCACGAAGCGTCACAAAACCAGAACAAAAGAGCTCTGAAGTCATTTCGTTCAGCAGGTACATGTTCGGAGATTCTCTGAAGAGTCATCTGCAGTCATACGGGATTTTCTAAAAGAAAACCTGTCAGTGCGGCTTATAACCCGGAGCACCTTATATATGTAAGAGGTCGGGATGTTTTAGTACGACTTTGGTAAACTACAAAGCTGCACCGCTTGCAGCATTAGACCCCCATGGCGTACTCCTGTCCACGGACGGTTGAGACTTCATACTCAAGATTGCCTAAAATTCAAATTTCAGTCATGTCGTCACCTAACGAGGAGGAAGAGATCGCTCGCCTCTTTGCTTTAAAAAAACAAAAGAAAGAAGGAGCCTTTAGCCCTGTTTCTTCACCACCAGGGCAGCCACCGCACACCTGCCAGCGCTGCACAGAGAGCGGTGGTTTGTGTCGCGCACAAAACAGTCTGATGTGAACGCCGTTTCTTGCCGGGCGGTTTATTCTGCGACACCGAGTATCCGTACGTGGTCATAAAAACTGATCTTTGCGCCTTTACATCGGTGCAGTGTTCTCTGAAAAGACGGGGCTGTTTTGTTTCGCTTAATGCGCCTTCGAAAACGGACCATTCATTGACCGAGCGTCTTATAATCCGGTGCGGAAGTAAACAAGTCCTAGTTTAACCTTCTGATGTAAAGAAACAATCTTTAAAGCTCATCTCGACCAGATCTGATAAGCCAATTCTGTGCAGAAACAGGTTTTCTGCTAATCGTTTAACAAGAAATGTTTTGATGATTCCAGCAGCAGATACACCCGACAGTACGGCAGAGCTGCCCGGCTCCCAGCTGAGTCTGCGTCCCTTTTAACTCCGCCGCATACTTGAAATGGTTTCCCCCTGGATCTGATAAGCGGGGAGGAATGGAGCGCTCGTCGAGCCACCGGCTCTTTCACACGTTCAGCAGATTGAATTAGAGCAGAAGGGAAGCCGGAGTCTGGTTCGGGAGGAAAACAGAGAGGAAGAAAGCAGATGGTTTTCATTAGCTTTTGCAATGTGTGTGTGTGTGTCCTTGATGAAACTGGGTTCTATTCTATTTGTTTTGCCTAACTTCTTTTTATGAGGATGGATGTGCGCCGAGTCTTTTGACCCAGATTGCCCAACGCCGCTTCTCCACTAAATGTTACACAACCCACGGTTTCAGATTAAAAAGGACTGACACTTTCGAAAGGCTGTTTAAAAAAAAGAAAAAAGTTGAAAATATTGAAAATATCTACTTTCAAAACATTAGGATCAATCAGGTTGTTTGATTGAAGACAGTTCAACATAAAACCAAGACTTTAGACTGGATGTTATTTATATTTTAAGTGGCAGACCCTCATATGGTGCCCCCCCCCTCCCCTCCCCTCCCCTCTCCAGTTCCAGTTCTGCACCCTGAACCTGCAGAGCGTCTTCGGTCACATCTCCTGCAGCGCGGAGCTCCATTTGTGGGTCAGTGGCATGAAAACATCTGGGCAGGGCCTCCTCCTCCTTCAGAGCCCCGCCCACCACTCTTCTTCTCCTCCTCCTCCTCTCTGGTCCACTGCAGAGAGGCTCCAAACAGAGCCGGAAACGATCCTCGCTTCAAAATAATAGCGTATTCATTTCATGAAGAGCAAGACGTTTGATTCAGCCGCTCTGCATATTGCAATAATCGTTCTGATATATTTATATTATTTAACCATATTAGAGGATTTGTTTCTTAGTGGGCTGGTAGGGAAATAACTTGCTTTCCTATTTTTAGGAGGGAGGAAAAAGGGGGACGGTGTGATTTACAAGTGAACTTCACTGTTTTTTATTCTTATTTTCTATTTATTTATTTCTATACACTATTGCGTGTAATAATCTAATCTTTAACTGTTTTTTTTTAGTACTTATTGGTATTTTAAAGCAGACAGCAACCCCTGGATTTCCTACCCGGCCTAATGAAGCAGCAGCTATCTGGTATCTACAGTTCACGTTTGAAGGAGTAAAAATAATTAGGGAGCATTTTGGCAGCCCTAAAAACCAGATCATATTATTATTATTCAGAACGATGACGATTATTAAACCACATGTTCCAATATATTTTCAGAAAATATTCTATTGTTAATTTCCCCACTTATAGCTTTTGTTTGCATTTTCTTACACTACTGCGCCAGTTTTTGTATTGCCATACTGCAGGGTTTGTGGACTGCTTGAAAAAAGAAAGAAAAAAAAACAAAATAAAAAAAAAGACGCGTCTACGCGCGGAAGTTTTATTTTGAAAGTCCGCAGCGGAAGTCGCGCTGCCCCAGCGGTGCCGCCTTGACGGCGCTCGGCGCGCCTCCTCGCGCCAACTCGCGCCGCCTTGCTCCGGGGCTCCAGCAGCATCTGCGCTGAGCAGAGTCCGCGGCGCGCGCAGTATGGATCCGTTACGCACGGTGCCGTCCGCGCTGTCGGCTCTCTGACACGCGCGTCGCAGAGCTTTTTTTTTACATCAAGCTGCCCATCTTTCCATGCGACATGCAGTAGAATAAAATAAAATAAGATTTTTTAAAAAAAGAGGGTGAAGACAAGTGCTTCGTGGAGACTTTTTTTTTTTTTTAAACCAAACGCGCGCACTTTTCTGGACTTAGGATACCGTTTATTGCTCCGTTTTTACTATATGTGGATTTTCCAGTCGGGACGATGGGGGACTCTGTGTTTCTCGACAGGCAGAACACATATCTTGTGAGTATCCAGCTTGACAAATGGCACAAAAAGCGCTTTTTAATGTGGAAAAATAGAGCAGTGTCACCCATATGCGCTCCTGGATGTGTGCACAATAAGTAGACTTTAAAGCTGCTGCTAAGTGTTTTATTTTGCTTTATTTTTTAATTAAAGAGAGCGGGAGCTGTTGGAACATCTGGCTTTCTTTCCATTATTTAGTTTTTTTTTTTTTTTTTAGAGGGGAGGGGTTATGTATGCAGGAGATTTGAACAATTTAAAAGGACTTCCTCTAAATGCCTGAGAAACCGTTCAAAGTGGAAAAAAAAGGGCTTTGAAACATGCAAGACAAAAAAAAAAAGAAACTTCATGTGATGGAAAGTTCGACGTGCCAACGAGGCCATCGAACGCGCACGAGAACGCTCACAGCTCGCACCCGGGGTGTTGTGTTACAACCGGAGCCCGATGAAGGCAAAACACGGCGATGTGGGTGGAGGCCATGAGGGTCATAAGGGTCGTAGGGTGAGAACCGTCTCACGGCTGGGATGCTGCCGAGGCTTGTTTGGTTTGAAGCGTGCACACATGCTTGGTCCTTCATCATCCTCCCCTCCCGATGAGGAGGAATCTGTCCGCTCTTTATGACCGATGGGCTTTTGTGGCTGGAGGAGCTCGCAAACCAGCGAACGGTGATCGGAAAACAATACGGTTTTCTTTGGCTTCGCTGGCACGGTGCTCATGGTGGGAATCGGAGGTTTGCAGCTTGGAAGCGTCACCGCACCGTACGCAGTAATGTGTCCAGAGTCTGCATCCTGAATGTAATATTCAGCTGTAGAGCAGGACATCATCCCAGAGACATAAGGTTCGATGTACCGTAAGTAACCTGTTGACTGATTTAGTCAAGCTATCCTACAACAGAAACTCATGAAGTCCTGCAGATAAATCCAGCTGGGAAGGGACGAACTGGTTATTGAACCACAATTAAACATTAAATCATCCTAAAGGTCTCCATTGGTTGTCATCCCACCTCTTTTTTCTTTTACTTTGCATCCAGGCAGCAAGTTTTCAAAAAGCGCTCTGCAGGAAGACGGGCGAGCAGCGCAGTTCAATCTAAAAGGGGGCTGACATAACTCCGGACCGGAGCAAAAATTCTTTTTCAGCGCTAAAGTAAATATAGTTCGAACTGGAAACGATGTGTAAACAGAGGTCTGTCAACTTCGCGGGGACTTTATAAGGTCAGAAAATGCTCTCAGGCGGCACTTCTTGATTGCAAAGGGTTCAAATTGTTTCCGGAGGAAACCTCAGCCGATGACTGAGGCAGAGAAGTTACCGTACATCCGGACGCTTTATCAGGATTAAATGCTTTTAGTCGTCCTAGAAAACAAGACACAGAGGCCTCTTGGCTGTTTGGCCAGGAGAAACAGTAGATTTGACTCATTCCTGTTCACCAAAACTGGAAACTCCAAATCCAAGACTGAGCCAAAGTGATAGGGACATGGGTCGGGGCAACACAAGGTTTGGCCATCCTTGTAGGGTTTGTGCGAGTACATTTACATGCAGGGGGCTGTGAGGACTTCAACAGTCATTTTAAGTCACACCTCTCGCACTTGGCGGACACAACCTTGGTGACCAATCAGAAACAGAGGGACCATCGTCCAATTAGAAGGAAGACACGTCTTCCAAAGTGGATTTCTGCTGTCCTAAAGTAACTCCACTTTCAAAGATTTCTGCAGCGGTTCATACAAACATTTAGCATTAATTCCTAAAAGATTTATTGATTTATTTATGGTACCTAGCTGGGTCACTTCCAGCAGAAATATCTCAATATTTATGCCAGAAGAGCAACATCTTATACAACTGAGGTTTGAAGACAGAGCTCACATGTTTGAGACTGGAGTTGCTAGAAGATGGCCCCCGTTAGCCGTTAGCTCGTCAATCTGGTCAGAGTTTTACTTCGTTTCTGAAAAACGAGGTGGATTCCTTTTCCAAAAAGGTACTTCCTGTACCCAGAATGTACACGGATTACTGAATTCTGAGCTAACTGATAGCATCTGCAGGATAGCAGATATATCTTAGTATGTTATATTGCTGTCATAGTGGGGACAGAATGTGTCCAAAGCTGGAGGAGAGAGTTAAAGCCAACAGGTTTGCACCGTGTGGAGCAATAAACGGAACATGTGACGGCTCCAAAAGATTGTGGTTCAGCGTCGGCCATCAGTTTCCAAAATTTCATGTCTTTAGCAAGATCGTAGTGTGATTGTGACCCTGCCAAAATAGATAAATGGATGTTAATTGTGTTAAAAACATCACTTCCCAGCACCGTTTGTCCCGTTCTGGTCAATGACAACCAGCCACAGAGCTGGAGTCTTCTGAAAAGTAATTAAGATGTTCAACGTGATGATTTCCTAGCATGTTTGTTAGCTTTTACTTTGAAAAGCTTTGAGGTATTCAATCAGTAATCAAAGCATTGACCCATCTTGACCTTGTGCACTCATTAAGTTAGAAATGTGTTTAATGAGAAGCCCATTAAGTGTGTTTAACAGACTTCGGTGAGAGTAAAAAAAGTCGACGTAAGTTTGAAGATGGCATCCTAACATGCAGGCCCGGAGAGGTGGAGTGACACCTCTAATTAAACTGAAGTATTTCGCTGAATGCTTTCCGTGCCGGCAGACACTCCCACGGGCTCGTAATTAACTCGGCTTGAATGAATTAGTCTGGCCTAGATCAAAGGAAAAACGACACGGTTCGCACGTCCTGAATTGATTTAGCGTCAGCGGCACCTGAGACGTCGACTCGAGTGCAGACAGGAAGTCATATAGGAAGCGTCTGATTTGACTCGGTGATCTGGAGGACCTGGTGGAACCTGAGATGCTGTGCCGTCTGGATGTTGCGTCATGACGACAGCGAAAGTAAACGAACGAGGACGTTTTTGCTCACGTGGCTGATGCTTTGCCAATAGTCTAATAAAGATGGCCTTTGTGTTGGAGTCTTTTACGAGGGTTGGCAGTTTGGTTGCAAGTTGTGGGCTCTGAGGAAGTCAAGTCACATTTATTTATACAACACCTTCAAAGTGCTTTACAGCATGAAAACAACATAAAAAGCTAAACTAAACTTATCTAAAACAAGTCATACTTATTCACACCAAAGATAAACTGAGGAAGATATAAGATGGACACTACGGTACAAAGATATAATAAACCGATAATAAGCTGATGTTGGGTGACCCACACTGGGGTCGGGGACCCCAGTGTGGGTCACCCAACACCAAGTAGGGGTCCTTAGATAATCTCCAAACATCAACTTACAATAAAAAAAAATAGTTTTTATGCCATGTTTGCATCATAATCGCTACAAAAACTTGAAATAAAAGTCAGTAAATTGATTAAAAAAATAGCATAATGGATGTTAAGACTGTTTGTGTCATTATGGTCTTATTTAATAGAATCATCAGTATTTTTGGATGTTTAAAGAGCCAACAGATGGGGTCACACAGCTTTGTCACTGTTATTTTATGGGTCGGAAGCTGAAAAGTTTGGGAACCACTGCTCTAAACAAAAAGAAACTAATGGTATTGGAAGACTTACTCAAAGTACCAAAGACCAACTAACAGTTCAAACATTAAAAAGAAAAATAAGATGGGAGAAACCTCTGAAACAGCACCAGATCACAGAAGTCTTCTCACTACGACTGGCGTAGACGAGTAGAAGGAAAACAAAAGTAGCTTTAATGAAACGAGCGACAATCTTCCTCTGGTTTATCATCTGCCATGGTTGTAATTCACGACACTTCCTCTAAGTTTGCTTAAAACTGCAGCATTAACTGCTGGCCTCATCCTTGTTTGTTTGCAAAAATCGACCAATGGCTCCAACACTGAGCTGAAATCTGACGCGGTAGTAGCTGAAAGTCATTAAAAACACAGTCTGAGCGATTCTGCATGTGGTCACAAATAAGGTTTGGCTGAAATGGCTCAAACTCTCATTTCGATCTTAGTTTCAAACCCTGGCATGAAAAAGCAGGCGGCCTGCTCTCGTCTTCCTACTCTTACAGGAGTAGGTGTGTTTGTTTTACTCCCCTGCCACTCCCTATCCAAACAGCCCAGGTGAAGAAAGGACACAAAGCCGTCGAACTGATAGCTCATTTAACAGAGTAGGAGCGTTAATCAAAAACACACACACAAAAACAACTTGTGTTGATGTGGCTGTTATGAACGTCCGGGTCCGTGCGTGAATTTGCGTGGGCGAAACCTCCCTTGTCATCCGTGCACCGAGTGTATTTACATTGATTGCAAGTTTTCCGAAGCACACCCCGACCCGGGAGGAGAAGTCAGCAGGAGTGGACACTTTGTCTGCGGGAGTGCACGAAGCTGGAATGCACTCAGTTACTAATCGCTTCGAGTATAATGGCCTGGAGAATAAACTCTTATATTCCTCGTTGTTATCCGTGCACAGGGTTCCTGGACGCTCATTCGGCGGGAGTTTGACAGGATTCGTGCTTCTAATGTTGCATGTAGAGGACGGTTACTGGACGGTAGAAGAAATAAATAAATTGTTGCACATTCCGCAGCCGTCACGTTCGGCTCGTCGGGACAACGCCGTCCGCCGCTCGTTTTTCACCGCGTCAGGGGAAAGGCACTTGTTTTATTATCAACAAGTGAAGGAGAAGTCCGCCCTCCCCTCGAAGTCTTGTCTTTTTAAGGAGACGGTTGAAGGCTGAGGGGAGGAGGGGAAGAAAATGGAGCGCTGAGG
>NC_051452.1:2971123-2980636 GCF_001649575.2 Kryptolebias marmoratus | reverse complement strand
GGGGCAGGGCTCGTTTCCTGTCCGCGTGAAAGGGCATGATGTCACTGGGTGAAGCATTACGTCACAGATCGGGAACTTTAGAAGATCACAGCAGCCTGTTGTTGTTGTTGTGTCATTAACCAGATTATCTTCAGGACTTTCTTTAGGCAGATCGAGATGTTTAAGAAAAGAAGAAGAAGAAGAAAAAAAAGAGAAAAGAACAGATTGTGCCGTCCTGTGTCGAAATGTTGCGGACAGCTGTGCCGAGCGGCTGAAGCTGCTAAAATCTGATCGGAATACTTTTGGTTTGCGTTGCGCAATTTTGAGAGCGCAGAGAAGCAAAATAAGAGCCTCACGGTCGAATCGCAGTTTAAAAAAAAATAAATAAAAATTTCCCTCTCGTAAAACGTCAACAAGTCGTAAATATCAGCCAAGGGTCTCTGTGGAGCGGTGAGTCATCTGCAGGTGGAAGAGAGTCTCTGAACGTTTGTTTTACTCCAACAAGGCCGACGTTAACATGTCCACGCCGCGGTGGATCCGAATCCGCGGATTTAGGAGCACGTTTTGGGATAAAAAGCCGGAGATCCGGTGTCACATCCGGGCTCGTATAAGCCCGTAGGCGCCTTCACTTCACAGGAACTTACACATCATTTCTTTTAATTTCACTTGGAAAAATGTTTTGTTATTACACAACGTCTCTTCTCCCAAAGGTGAAAAGCAGGTGATAATAAACTTCCTTATAATTGCATCATCATGATGGTTTTAAGGTTGTTTTTTTTTTAATCAAAACTGATCTGAGATTCTAGTGTGCGTTGTCCCAGGAATGCAGAAAAGAAGAAAAACTTGGACGCAGACGCAGCGGAGTCAGGAGGTACAGATACAATCAATCAGATCCGCTGATGGAAAGTTGGACGCGAGCGTTCTCGCGCGGCGGGACATCCAAGGGCCTCACCGAAAGAGGACGACGCCAGGAACAACAGCCACGGCGTTGGCGACGAGCAGCAAACACGTTTCGCATGCACACGCTCGCAGTGGGTGTGTTCGTCCACGTTTTGTTTGGTATGCGGACATGCGTCACACAAAATAATCGATTCACTATGTGTGCCCAGGCGTTTAACTTGTGCAGAGACTGGTTGTGTGACCGAGGACTTGAAGGGGTCTTTTCTGAAAAGTGGATTAGCTTCTCTTCAGGCTGCCAGTGGAATGTGAGGATCAACAAGTCTGTTGTTAAAAAAACAAGCTAATTTTGTCGTGGCACACTCACTATCGCTCTTTATTAATATACCTCCTCTCCTCCTTTGCTGTTTCCTCTCTCTTTTCTCACGGAGAGTAAAGCTGAAATTTAATTTAATTCCAAGAAAGTAGTGATCCAAGGCAACCAGGTGGCTATTTTTATCTGTTCTGTTTCTGCACGGCTTCGTAAGAACAGACGAAGATGGATGGATTTATTAAAGCTGTAAATGTCTCGGAGTAAACAAAAATAAGTCTCCCTTGTTGACTGAACTGGTTTGGGGACCACTTGTACGGGTTGTTCTGCATCAGATGGACGTCTCGTTGTTGAAGCCGGCATCTCCCCTGGCGGCTAGTTTGCAATCGAAATTTGCGAGAAGTTCTCCAAAATATTAGGAAATCTTTGCGGAGGTTCCTCCGGTGAGTCGCATAGGCTAAAAGTCTTGTCACTTTAGTTTTGAGAACGTCTTAGGACAGTCGCAGAATTGTTTTAAGTGTCTCAAACCCATCTCGAATCCATCTCAATGTAGTTTACGTAAAGTCAGAGCCTGATAACTGTGTTTTGACACATGCACAGGACTGCAAGACTGCCCCAAACATCCGGGACTAAAAACTACAGCAACGAGAAATGAGAATGATTCAAAAAGCTGGAGCAAATCTGCCGATCCCCCTTTTGAAAGGGTGCTTCGGTAGATTAAATCATGAATGTGGAGGCAGATGCCAAGGCGGGCACAAAGCAGGTCATATCGGGTACAACGTGGGTGGAGGTGGACATCGATGTAGTGTGCACGTCCTAGGATAGAGTGCACAAAAGTAGCTGGTTGCTTGGTCGCAAATACTCAGAAATCTGATTTTTTTCTGATTTTCTTACAGTTCTTTGCTGTGACCACCAACTAATCTCCAACAATCGCAGCCCAGTGAGATACTAGTCATACAGGACAGAAGCACTGGTTGCCATTACAAGACGCGTTCATTGCATCAAACCATCGTTCTCCTTTACAGAGCTTCGTCACGACTAACAAATATCTGGTAGAACCTAGATGTGAGCTCCGAGGGAGACAGTCAAATCTCTCTGTTCTGCTTTTAGCATGTTAAAGTGATTTATTGGGAAGAATAAAAGGTTATGGATTGGATTCCCAGTCTATCAAAGTATTGATTTGTGTGAGAGCGTACGCGTTAAAGAGCAATTTGCCCAGAGTTCAGCTTCGTGTTAGGTGATGTTTTTATGTTTAAAGTTTTGTAGACATTAATATACCTTAGAGTATATTGGAGTGTCTTAATACTAATCAAACCATCTGTAAAACGAGCTTTGGTCGAGTTACCAGTGAGAAGTCGTTTACCATGTTCATTAAACACCCCATTAACTGCTCGAAGTGGCTTCCTTTGACTTTCACACACGTGTGTTGTGGTGAAGTTGAAGGTCAGCCGATGTGTACGAGAGGACGTCAGCAGCAAAGCGTCGTGTTCGCTCTCTTTCCGTCAGGAAATCGATAATAGACCAGCTGCCCCGACGATGACCCGTGCTTCACAGCCGCACGCACAACCGGAGCGCCTGTGCAGAGAGAACAAAGCTTCGCCAGGCCGTGGCGGGCGTGGCGTGGGCCTCCAGGAAGTTGCACTTGGCTGAAACGTCCTGGACTGACACAAGGCGCTTAAATAGCAAATCTGAAGCACTTCTGGTGGGTTTTCTGCTGCTGACTGTGCACCGTTTTATAGGAATTAGGTAACTTACTGGTCAATACGATTCAGTGATTATGTGGGGAAAAAATGGGGAATAAAAGCAGTTTTTAGCAGATTAAAGAGAGCATTTCTTGACAAAATGCAAAGTTTTAAACTAAGATCATGTTGTGTTGAGAAACCATTTAAAAAAAAGTGACAGTATCATGAAACCCCACGCTCAGAGTTGGTGCAACAATAACTCTAAATGTTTGAACAATAATTGTAAAATTGACTGAAATAATCGAGCCATGCGGGTGAGTTGGCTGTGGCAGCTATTTAGAATTGGTTTGCCTCCAAAGGTGAACCATTTGTAGATGTCCAATCCAATGATTACTTTCTGAAGACTTAATAAAAATTTATCAAGTTGGTTTTTGAGATATTTTGTTAGATCTATCTACAATGAAAAGATATTTATCGTTGCACAAACTTGCACGTTTTAGTCCAGAAATGAGACATATTGATCATGTTGTCATGTTTCAATGAGAATCCAAGAAAATAAAAGATCCAATAAGTTATTTTTGGATAACTTTGGATAACTTATTCATCTTCATCAGCAACATCATCAGGTTACCGAGCAGCGTTTTATAATCCCTGCTCTTTAGCTACCTCGTCGGATTAACCGGCACCCACATGGAAAACAAGGAGCCTTAAGGAGCCTTCTTTCTGATCCCGACGGGTTAAACGGATAGGAGAACCAGAGAGAATGTGCAACAGTTTTGTTGGCTCGTGTTATCTCCAGTGGTGCGAAAAGTAAATGATTTCCTAAGCGGATCAACGTCTAATCTTAAATCCCCCCTCAAAAAAGAGAAGGGCGAATGTGTAAATGTGTTCAGGTTTTGTAAAACAAAGGTTGAGCTTTTCATGAAGGAATGCCTTTTAAACTAATATCTTATAGGATGACTTTAAATAGATCTGCTGGGAATGACTCTCAGCTACGACCTTAGCAAACCGTCGCTCAGTATCTGTGAATTTAACTGAGTTGCAGCCATTTTTTTGTTGGCTGTGGTCCAGATAAACGAACACACAGACATGAGCAAAAACTTTATCCCTTTGCCTTCGGCTGTGGGGGATAAGAAAGCTCTCGTTCTAAATTGCAAGCATTTTTCATCTGTCGTTTTTGTAGCAGGTGCTGCCGCCTAAACACTTTTTTTTTCTTCTAAATTTTGCCAAGAGCTTGACATTTTTCTCTGTCACGTTTCACGGGAAACTTGACTTCACACAAGTCTGGATGTAGGAGTCGAAGTGTGGTTTTGCAGCCGTACCTCCAGGCCCTTTTAACAGTGGAGCCGATGATATTCAACCAGGAGGATCTGGTGGTATTTTCTCCAGGAAGTGGGGTTACAAGCGTCATTCGAGATAAGTGGCTTCTTTCTCAACCGTTTCTTTTAAAAACAACATTTCTGTGCACACACACACACGACCTCGCCGCTGATACTTCCTGCAACCGAAGGCAAAAAGGCGATAATGTTTTAGTGTGTGCTTTCATTTGTCTGATGAACCTCATCTACAACTGGTTCACTTTTGAACACGTCAGTTCAAAATGGCCACAAAAAAAGGGGTTTACCTCAGGGAATTTTCTGCTAAAATCACAAGTAATGCGTATACCAAGTGGCAACGGATCATGCGAGATATCGAGTTGGTGCATAATGGTATTTTCAGGGTTTGACCAAAAGAGCTGCAGCGTCGTCATTTCTCAACACGAGATGATCTCTGTTTAAAACTCTGCAGTACGCATCCCCCCGAGGACTGCCAGGCCTTTAATTTGCAGAAAACTCTTAACCCAATTTGTTTGCTTCGTGCATGCCTGGAGAGAACATATCTTTGGAGCTTGTTGTTGCAGCCTTTCCAGACTGCTGGAAACAAGCGTGTGAAGAGGAACATACTTCGCGACATGTCGACGGATGACTGTCAGAAGGTTCCCCGGGGGCCTGGAAGGTGTTTACGTTGTGTGCATCGGCGTGCCCAGGGATGAAACTAGAGTAACCGTGACTGCAGGTTGAAGTATTCTTGGTTGCTGGATGCTGCCATGCATAGACATAGCGAGAAAAGATGAGATCTGCGTGATCTGCATTCCTGATTTACATCTGAGGCCCGGCACATTACGGCCTTTCGGCGCCAATACTTCCTGCTAATCTCTGAATCAAATTGTTTATGATATTTCAGGATTGATGGAGTGACACTATTTTGCTGTGCCCCTTGTGTGTGTGTGTGTGGGAGATCCCGTTCTCACGGTGCTAATATTTTAGAACATTTCGACTGCAAAGAGTCGATGGGAATATTATGCTCAAGGGGATACTTACGCAATCATTTTGACTGACTGACAAATAAATTCCACTTGAATTTTAAGACGCCCGCTTTGTTCTGCGTTAATAAAATCGGGCACGGAGGATATATTTAGAGTTTTATCGAGAGGGGTCTTTTCTCAAGGAACGTCAGCTGTTTTCAAGCTGACCATTATTGTTCTGACAATTACAACGAGAAACGCATCAGTGGCCTCTAAAGCTCTGCGAAAACTAAATAAAACCAGCTTGTTCAAGTTTTAAACAAAGATGTTTAAGAGGTTTGGTGTTTAGAGGACGTGGTGGGAACGACTCGGCTGTTATGACAACAAATTTCAGCTCAATATCTGTAAAATTCACTGATATTGCATTTCCTGTCAGCAATTAGATGCAACCGCAATCCTGACTCAGGTTGGCATCAAAAGCTCAGTTGTAGATGTACACACAGTGCTTACTTTGAGAGTTTTATTAAAATCTGTTCAGTGGTTCATAAGATATTTTGCCAACAGGCAGACTGGGTTTACCTCTGGAGTCTTTAACACAAATCTTGCGCAATCTGTCAAAACGTGTTTTCAACAAGAGGGATTGATTCCTTTTATTAGCTGACACCTACGCCAGTTGTTGGCTTTATTTTGAGTTTCAGATCATCTAATAGCCCACGTGACTGAAGATGCCAAGAATTAGGAACGTTTTGTCAGATCTGTAGCTCAGCTGGCGAGAACACAAGACATTTTACTGATTTGTGTACACATTTGATTACGCGTTCCTTGGGTTGTGCTTGATTCGTGTGGGAGTGTGCTAATGTCTGTTCATGAAGGACAGAGGGCTGAAATTATACGTGACAACACCGGCGGTGAACGTGTTGAGATGAGTAACGGATATTGACAAAAACTGAAGCAGAAATCATCTGCTTTGTTGGCCTCATTATTACAAATTACCTTGCAAAGCAGCTGGATGTTGAGGAGATTTGTCACAGTTAGACTCATGTACGATATGTCCATCTGTGGAGGAAACACTGAAGTTTGATTCGATGTCTTTTATGATGAAATACAGTCAGGTTTTAGATATCAATCAACTATGACAGCATAGCATCTTTTTTGCTTCTAACTAAACTTTGCCCATGACTTAGATAGCAGTTTCATGCCAAGTACACATCTCTAACCATCTGAGACACCGGATTAATTTCAAACAAGCTTTCTAAAAGAGTCCAGGCAGCCTAAAAGTTTCCCCTGAGTATTTCTGGGTTGGAGAAACATCTAAATGACACATAAAGTGCCCATAGACGTCTTGCTCAAAGCTAGATTTAGACATCTACATTTAGCCAAGAGCAAAAAAAAGCTCCCCTGTACCTTAAAGCTGGATCTTTGGAGCTATGCATGATATGTTTTCCCACATTCTGTGAAACCTTTTAACCACACAAATGCTCTAACACTTTCTGTTGGCTTCAAGTAGATCCAGAGAGTTACCCAACCAAAGACCGTGTACATGTTGTGCATTACTTCAAGTCAGAAATGGTCATTTATGGTGAACATTTTAGTTTTTAAGTGGAAAAAACTTTTAGACATTTAAACTGCAAATCAATCTTTTCTGTTCTCTGGTATTTTAGCAGGATTCACACACTTGGCTTGTCTCTTGTTAGTGTTATATAAATCATAGTTGGAGATATCCAGAGTTGCACTTAAATCAAATCTGTTGCTTAGTTCCTTGTTATGGTGGCTAAATCTAAGGCTGCTTATATCTTCCTTTATATTGAGCAGGATGTGGTTGGAGTTGACTGGACAGGCTGCTTGCAGGTGAGATTTGGTGGTTAGGGTTTAGAACCTGCAGAAATCGTTGTTTCATAGTCGGACTCCTGGGCCTTCCGGAGACATGCAAAGGTTTCCCCCAGCATGCTTTCCAAACAAATGAATCTTTTGCAAGGCAAAGCAGGATTAAATACCCATCCTTAGCATTCAAAACACGCTGCACTAATCGTATAAACTCTCAGATTTCATCCTGTTGTAAGGCATTAATAAAAACATTTGCTACTCATTGGTAAAACAAGAACCTCAGTTATTCTGAAAATTTAAATGTGCATCTTTTGTCTTAACCTCACAAAAATCACAGAGCTGTGTAGAATTACATATAATTTCCCCAAAAGGACCAAGAACTACGTATATCATGTTACTTTTTACCTTTACTTATACTGCTATTATGCTTTAATCGTAGGTTTCTGTTTCAGCTTGCAGTCTAATGTCTCCTATAAAGCTAAAATGCCAATGAAAGTTGAGACAGAAATACTTCAACAGATATTTTAAATGTAATCCGTGGTTAGTCTACCATGCACAGATTGCTTATGTACAAGTATCACCTCAACTTCTCTTTCTATTATATTGTGCTGTTGACACTGAATTTCCTTATTTTTGGCTACTTCGTAACCATTTTACAAGATATTAAGTCTGTGAGGTCAGGCTTCATTATTGCTGCAGGCGTTCTGTATTATTCTGGCTGAAGGAACGTTTGAAGTTTGCCTGAGGCTTTAGATGTTCTTCCCAGTGAAATACTTGGAGCCAACACTCCAAGTTACTCATTCATGTCATGGAGCCAGCAGGACCTCATTAAATGCAAAAGCAGGCAAACACGAGTGTACGGTGAAAGTGGATACCTTTGTTATAAGTACTCCTGACCTAGTGCTGAAATCCTGCAAACCTACACTGAAGTGTTGGCCCATCCAGAATCCAGAAAAATTAAACTGAAGAATTTTGATGCCATTGTGCCAATAAAATAACTCCTAAAACTGCAGTGGTAAAAGTGCCATACACAATGCAGGGCTGGCTTTGTGACTGCAATTGCAATTTTAACAAAGGCCTCTTTAAAATTAAACTAAATCGAGCCACATTAGTAATAAATACACCTAGCAAAGTGGATTGCTGCCATTTTAAAAGAATAAAACACATAAAAACCCTCCAATCTCCAATTTTATAAAACCATTACACCACCGTCTGATTCTCAATGTGCAATAATTCCTTCAGAAATGTTATATTTTTGCTGTAAGTGACCAGACGGCACCTAAAGTGCCACAACTAGCTGCTGCTGCTATTTACCATAGAGTTCTATGTAAATAACCACGTGATAAGGGGGAAAAAAGGATGTTGCAGTAGCAGGATAAGCTAAACTCAAGAAGGTGTAAATAAATCTGACGGACCAGAGAACAATGACAAGGATCTGGCAAAGAACGAAGTAAACCGGGCTTATTATATACCACGGGAAAGTTGGGACACAATGAAGATCAGCTAAGAGGAAATTGGCAAACAGAAATTTAGTATACAGGAAGAGGAAATACCAAAATATAACTAGACGTAAGGTAACAGAACTAAAAACAAAGTTAAAGACTAAAACTGGAGAACCAGACTCAGACCAGACTTCGATCTTTTTGAATCGAGGTTCTGTGGAAAGGTTTTTAAAAAATCACGCCTGTTATAGACAGCTCTTTGACCGAGCTCAATTTTAAGAAAGAGAAAGTAACTGACTGTATCGATGAGCTAACGGCTAGTCTGTACAGGGCAGAGACCAAAGAGGATTACTTCATCTGTAAAGTACTCTAAAACTCAGAGTGTTTTATAAATCCACTTCTTGTCTCGGACCCATTCAGACTAGCTGTTAGCTCATCAGTTTAGTCAGAATTTAACCATTTGGTTTACAGTTAACCAGAACAGCTAAATATTCATGAAGCTTGGCATATTATATTAGAGGCATAACGGTAGACAAAAGTCACAGATTGGTACGTAACTCAGATTTTGAAGTCACGTTTTGATACGGTTTTAATATGGTTACATTAGTAGAAACAAATAAATGTATATAGCACACATTTACACACATATACTGCAAATAAACTTGGCTAGTGATTTAATTTGCTGGCTAATAAGCTGATGGGAGGAAACTTTGTAACGTGGTTCTATTCTGTTCAGCTTCTTTTAAAACTGGTCTTTGTTTTTCAGACCCTCCAGGATTCCGCGATGTTGCGATCGCAACAATTAACGCAAAATCAAGCAAACCCCGCAAAATTGCAACTTTTTCCAACTTTGCCCAAAACACCGCAACTTTCCCACAACTTTAACCCAATATTTATTGTTTCTAAAGTGATTCGCCACCGTTTCTGCGGTCTGGTGTCTTCTTTGTGGGTTTGTGTAGCGAGGAATACAAAATAAGCCCAAATAACTCAGGAAGAAGACACGTGACGTCACTTCCTGTTAACATCAGAATGCCGGGAGCGTGCAGGAGCAGCGACCGAAGCCAAAATGTGCGCTAATGCTTCACATTTGCCCAC
>NC_051452.1:2952071-2971005 GCF_001649575.2 Kryptolebias marmoratus | reverse complement strand
AGTTTAGAAGCTATCAAAGTTCTCAAATAAAGCACCTTTTGAGAATGTCAATGTTTGTTGGGAATTATCTTACAAAACTAGGAAGGATTTTTGGTTTAGATATTAAAAGTTATGGTTGTTTATTGATTTTAGTAAAAATAAAAATTGCAACTTTTAGGAAAATGCCCCGCGAAATCAGGCATTTTAAGCTGCAACAAACACCAAAAAATGCCCGCGAAATCCTGGAGGGACTGGTATTTGTTGTCGATTAAAAGCCTACCAGTTGCCTGCCTCTTCATACCGGAGGCTGGTAACCTTGCATGTTCCAAGCAATAACGTAAGATAAATCACTTTCACGAATGGCTTCTGTAAGCCATGTATGGATAACATGGATCTATAATTTGTGGTCGCTCTCCCACAGGCAGAGTCGAAACAGGTTGAAAAGCCCATTAATTGCAGACCTGCGACAGATCAGTGTGCAAACGTGCAAACAAATCACGGCGGTCAGTAATTGCAAGCAAATGTCAACGTTGGGGAGGTGCCAGGTCAGTAAAAGTAGTGTATCATTATTATTTTATTATATATGCACGTGTGCCAGCTTGTAAAAGACACACACACAAAATAAACCCGGCAACATACTCGTGCATTCCTCTAGTTTAGTGTTGTGGCACAAACTCTCTGCTTAAGGGTCATTTAAAACCAGCTGCAACACTAAAGAGGACAAAAACAAGCACAATGTGAAATGTTTGCAATGTTCCTTTGGTGTTTCATCCTCTGGTATGTTCCCAGACTTTATCACAAGACAGCAGTCTGTATAACAGAGCATCCAAAATCCTGTTTTACTTTGAGTCTTCATGGTAAGATAGATCAGGCCCCGTTTGCATTAAAATCTTACACTGTTAGTTGTTGTTATTATTAGGTGAGGGATTAATGCTCTGTAACAGCTGTGAATGACAAGTTGATAAGGAATGAGGAAACTCAATGCAAAGCTGACCTCAAGGTGAAAACCTATTAGAATCCTGCTTTATCATTTACCAGACATGGGTCAGAGTTTCCCTTCTCTGTGGTTACGTGGTGCAAGTTAAGGTAGAGGTGTGCAAACATTACCTGGTTTAGGGCAATCATTCAGTGAAAGTATTCATTTAAAATCTGTAATACAAATATATATATAATTTATACCCGGCCCGTATCATGATCCTGCAACCGCCATGTTTCACACCTGAAATAAGGTTCTCAACCTTAAAGCTTTGTTTTCCAAAAGAGAAAAATATTAGATTTTGGTCTTACCTGTACATAAATCCCGTATTCTGACGTTTGGAGTTTTGACCGCGTGCTGTTTGTTGATTGATGACATCTGGGAAGGATAAAAATAGTCAGTTATTATCTCCATTTGTGTCCGTTTTTGCGGTTTAGTTAAATCTAAGTGTTTAAAGATGGTTTGACACAACTTCCACTCTGCTGATAACGGTCTGAGGTCTGTTTCGCAATGATACATTTCTGCAAAATCAGACCTCAAAACCAGTTTTCTTTTCTTCTTTTTACTGCTTATGCTATTACATGAAGTCGCTGGTTACATAGTAGTTATTAATCCAAAGAGAACTCCTGCAAAGTGCCATTTTTTCATTAGTTTCATGTGTCAAATAGAAGTTTTCATGCCGTGTTTTTGAATTTTTATGATCATTTGCAAGGTTGTCATTCTCACAGCAACAAGTGTCTCACTGCCTGAGTGAATGTCGTCTAACTGCGTTACCATAGCAATACCCCCCCCCAGCTCTTTTGATTTCCGTATGTATATGTAGCCATGGAAACTGACATATTCTTTTGCGCCATTTGTCCCCCTTTTGTCTAAAATAGAAGAAAAAACCGCATGCCGCTGCGCGGCACTGTACCGCGTGTCCAGATGGCGTGAGTCATCTAACTGCACGGTGCGACGGCCGTCAGAGTCATTAATCTTTCTAGGGGAACGTTTGTCACATGCGAGCACAAAATAGCAGCGGCGATGACAGCCTAATATTTGCAGAAGTCAAACCGTTGCATGAGGTTTGCAGGAAGGTTTCAGACGAGGCTTTGCCCGTTCCGTGGACGCGTCTGAAACCTGCCGTGATCAGCTCTGATGGTCAGATTTGGCTTTTATTTCTTGCTTACTATTTGCATTTCACTATATCTGTTTATAACCAATTATAGCAGCAGACATCTTTTTTTTTTAAATTTAGGAATAATTTGACATGAACAATCATTTAAGCAAACATTATCAGTTCTTTAGCAAACAACATTTTTGGAACTTTCTTGCCTAATTTGTCTTTATGCTATTTAAGCAGGGTCTATTTATGTCCTGACCAAATAACAGATGCTTTCAGAGCCATTTTGTGTGATAATGCACTGTGTTGCAGGATAAACAGTCTTTGAATGAATGAATCAATGCATTCATTTTAAATGTAATTGGTTCTGATTAAATTAACCTTAATGCATCTCAGAGGAATATGAGGAAATTGGTTATGTCATCCTGGATGTGTGTTTTGATGCTCATTAGTTTCATTGACACAGCCAGAAATAAGTTAACATTTGCTCCGTATAATACATATTTAATAGCTAGCTTATTATTATATTAGGAGTTTAAAAAAAGAAGAAAAAACTCTTAATGAGCACAGCTACTGAATGTGTTTTTCTGTCTAACAGTAGAAGCTTTTATTTGAATGTATAACCATGTAGACAAAATAACTTTCTACTTTTTTACCAGCATTTGCAGACATTTTTAAACTTAAAGTCGGCCATTAATTTTGATTGTTTGCCAAAATTGATTTAATATAGTTTTTTTGTCTATTAAAGAACAATATCTGGAAGATTTATAGCAAGACTAGCGGTGTAGAAGGTACCACCAATAAAGAAAGATTTTTCTCTTAAAATTTTGTGAAATGTACAAACAACTTAATGTTTTAACATATTAATGTTAATTTGATGCTTATGTCAGGTTTCGTTGTGGATAGCATCCAAGCATGCAGACTTCGATGAGGACTCAATGAAAGTTAGATTGAAGTGGCAGCAGGCGATTACAAAAGAGGAAACTGAAACACAAAAAACAAAAATCTGATGAGGCAGCAAATGCAAAAGTAACCCAAACCACGAGGAGCATGTAGGAGGAAAGGCAGGCAAACAAACTGTATGACCGACTGATGACTCAATGAGGAATGGGAGTTAAAGTAGGCTGGGAGTGATGAGATGAGTGGTAACAGCTGCGACTAATGAGTAAAAGGAACAGGTGTGAGACGCTGGGAAACTAAGGGTCTCAAAAGTCTCCAAAATGAAACCAAAATTGTAAACAATAACCACAAAATGCACAGATCATGACAGGTTAACCGTAGCATTTAACCAAACAAGAACAATTTAGCTAATTTTGATACAGTAAAAAGGGATGTTTGTTGGGTTTAATGTTATTTCTGTTTGAACACACACAGCATTTTAAGCTTTTTTGTATTTTGACATTATGATAATGATTTTAGAATGCTAATGATTTTGGTATGCTAATATTTAAGTATGCTAACAATGCCAGCATGCAAAGGACTTTGGTGCACATGCTTACCTGAACTTGTAAAACACAAAAAGTACAATCTAAACTCAAAATAAATACCATGAATAAAAGAGTGAATAAACAGTATTTACATGGATGGGGAGTTGTAGCAGGACCCATACGCAGGTAATAAGGATGTTTCAGGAAGTGTGCAGTTCTTTCTATAACAGAACAGGTAACAGAGGAACTAAGAACATGGAGGTAACAGACGATTTGACATAAAACTGAAAAAACCAAGGGAGTGTACTGGACAGGGTAAATACTGATAACAGGTGCGCTGACAACTAATGAAATGCAGGTAGTAAAGGAGAACATGGAAACAAGGATTATAAAGGATATCTTGTGATATGACTGTAAGAACAGTACATAACTGAACTGAACAGCCAAAACTC
This sequence comes from Kryptolebias marmoratus, assembly GCF_001649575.2. Lineage (NCBI taxonomy): Eukaryota > Metazoa > Chordata > Actinopteri > Cyprinodontiformes > Rivulidae > Kryptolebias > Kryptolebias marmoratus. The sequence continues at coordinate 2,967,069 of NC_051452.1, read as the reverse complement.
AGATCAAGACAAGAAACAAGACAAAACTGGACCAAAAAGCCATAAAGAGCCAAAAATAATGAGTATTTTTGAGTCCGACTTAGTTTTCCCAAAGTAGATTTTTTTAGACAGTCTTATTAATTTTGTATAAAATCATGCAGAATGCTTTTTAAAAATCTCAATTTAAATTTAAATAACCTTGCAGGTCAAACGGGTATCCAGTTTGTCCCCAGAACCCTGAAGTTTTATAGCCTTTTATAGCCAACCGGGCCTCCCAAAGCACTTTACAACCCAGTCTGTGCCCTCATTTACCCATCCACACACATCCATACAACACTCTGCTACATCTCTACAAAGCTAATCTGAAGAAATCCTTCTATAGAGCAGGGGTGTCAAACCCAGAGACACAAGGGGGCCAAAATTAAATATTTGGTCCCAGCCAAGGGCCAATCACGATCCATATTTATTAAAAATTACATAAATTAATTGGTTTTAGATGTATTATATCAAATCATTCATATAGAAATATCAATGACCTTTTCCCAGTTACAGATTATACAGAATTTAAAGCAAACAGACTTTAATGAACACAGACAAATAGATCAAACTTCAAAAAGCTCATCATTAGCTGTCATTTCTTACGCCTCACTCAGCTTTTAAATGAAGTTTTTAACATTAAAACAGACAGAAACCTGATCATACAGAAATTAAAACTATATATTGTTGGCTTCTAAGTCACTGTCAGAGAAAACTTCAGTTTTTTTAAGCAAAATAAGAATCAGAGACTCGATCTGAACCAGACTAAAGGGGCGGATGAGATGCTACAGAGGGCCGGATCTGGCCCGCGGACCTTGCGTTTGACTAATCAGAGTCTAATCAGTGGTTTAGATCAGATTCAGACACCGATGGGCATCAGTGTCCTGCCCAGGGACTCTTCGACATCTGACTGCTGCCAGGAATCGAACCTTGGAGGATGACTGCTCTAACCGCTGATCCATAAAGTTATCCTTCAGATGATTTAATCTCCCCTCTTTCCCTGACTGTCAGCATTCCCGGGGTTTCACTGAAGCTCAGACATCCCGCTGGGCAAAACCAACTCGACCGATGAGAGGCCTCTTATCAGACTTTTTTCTGCAGTGAGCATGTGGCGGGCGGCGCACAGTCGTCTGTGTGACCCGTCGAGCTGCGAGCGAGGTCATACGGGAGGCGAAAGGGTTCCTTTAAGTCAGCGATAAGCAGCGGCGTACATAGGAATGCACACAAAGACAAACAGAACAGATCTGCGAGATAAAACGCTTTATAAAACGGATAAAATAAAGAAAAAGTGTTCGTTCATTTGCACACAGACTCAAGTGTTTCTCCAGGTTAAGAGAAGCTTTACTGCTCTGTCTGGAGTCAAATAAGTCCCAAATATGAAATTGCTGCAAAAAACCCAAACACAGACACATTAGCAGAGACGTGTAAGCCATCTGTCTGAAGAAGGCATTAGCTGTATGTCTTCTTCGACTCTTCCTCAGCAGACGTACAAGAATGCACGACTGGAGGTTCGGATGACTCAAGTATTTAAAGCCAAATCTGGGTCCGGGTTTCCAGGAGCTCGTTACAATTCAATTCAATTTAACCTTGATCACAAGCTAAGACCGAGCTGGGAGACAAATCTGAAAAAATGACGAAAAGAATGCTTTCTGAAAGTCTCTGGCTCTTCAGCATCCCTCCTCCTCCTCCTGGGTTTAAATGCTCCAAACGCTGGTTTGTACGTCAATGGTGCACATATTTCAAACCCATCGGTGCAAGAACACTTCATTGGATGTCCTGAGATGCTCCTAAAAGACAGCAGGGAACTTCTCTTTTGACTTTCTTCCATTGCACATGTTGTCTCTATTTATGCGTCTAACTGCACAAATTTATGGTGTGTTTTTATTTCCTGTTGCGACCAAGAGGGAAAAAAAAAAAAATCTTAAAAACATTAAAGATTTTCCATTATTTCACCAGAATTTTAGGATTACGAGAACTGCATCTGATATGGTAGACTCAAAGAATACACAACTAGATGAATTAAGACTTTTTAAACACGCTTGAGCTTGAAATATTTGCAGAACTCGAGGAGTCAGGCCAAGGAAACTACGGGGATCGTTCTTGTTAAACGAAAACAAGGTCATAAAATTTGGACTGGGAGGTATGACTTACTGAAAAATGTTTTTGAATGTGAAATTGTAAAGGTAGAAAATTAAATATTTTGCCCATATTTGATTAAGGAGGATGTGGGACATATTAAAATACTGGGAATTAAGGTTACTAATTTTACAGTGTAAAGCTGCTCTTAGATTTAATGTCAGATTTAAAGCACTTTAAAACAATCAACCTACTTTTTAAAAATTTCTAAAAACTCTTTTCTGTCAAAAACTACAAGTGAATCTGAAAAGAGTGAGGAAAAGAAAAAGTCAAGATACAGAATCTGGGATAGAAGAAGGTTGAAAGGTCGAAATTATAGCCTAATTACATAAAACAGCAACACTGTGTCAGTCTTTAAAGCAACAAAGATTATTTACCAATCCCTCCAGGATTTCACGGGCATTTTTTGTGATTGTTGCGGCTAAAATGCCTGATTTTGCGGGGCATTTTCCTAAAAGTTGCGATTTTTTTTTTTACTAAAATCAATAAAAAAAACATAACTTTTAATATCTAAACCACAAATCCTTCCTCGTTTTGTAGGATAATTCCCAACAAACACTGACATTCTCAAAAGGTGCTTTATTTGAGAACTTTGATAGCTTCTAAACTGACATTCATGAGCATTTCTGGATTGTCCCTGGTCTGCAGCTCTCCTCACATGTTTTGCAGACACAAAGTGTTTGTCGATGCGTTTATGTTCCATGATTACACTGCAGGACGTGCAAAACAGCTGCAGCTGGGGAGGAAACTGGTTTGCTGAAATCTTTGTGGGCAAATGTGAAGCATTAGCGCACATTTTGGCTTCGGTCGCTGCTCCCGCACGCTCCCGGCATTCTGATGTTAACAGGAAGTGACGTCATGTGTCTTCTTCCTGAGTTATTTGGGGTTGTTTTGTATTCCACGCTACACAAACCCACAAAGAAGAGACTAGACCGCAGAAACGGTGGCGAATCACTTTAGAAACAATAAATATTGGGTTAAAGTTGCGGGAAAGTTGCAATTTTGCGGGGTTTGCTTGATTTTGCGTTAATTGTTGCGATCGCAACATCACTAAATCCTGGAGGGTCTGATTTACAAACAGTTATGGCTCAAAATCACAGAGTAAAGTCATTAAGTTAAAAAAATGGTGCTGTATTGACTTTAAAACTATAAAATCTGAAGCAAACAGAAACTGTTAACTGATGCAGGCTTTTGAAAAAACTTAAAACTCCTTTTTTTTAACGCAATGAGTAATACTTTGATGTTTAAAGACCCCTACTGAAGTGTAACTGAATAAAACATCAGCTTAGTCTTTTTGTTTTTACAGTATATTTATGAAAACCAGCAGCCGCAACTAAAGTTTTTGTAGTTAAACATTAAAAGCTATACTGGAAGGTTCATTTCAGAACAACAATGCTAATTTCTGTGCATACCATGAACCAGTTATCTGATGTCACCCATTATCTTATCTCATCTTTTTCCTCCTCAGGGAGACTTCACCTGGAGCAGCCTGTCGGGGCGGAGTGTACGTCTGACCCCAGTCAACATCCAGAGCCTGTCCGAGCTGGAGAGAGCCAGGCTGCAGGAAGTAGCCTACACCCGCTTGGTTCAGGAATACGACTTGGGATGTCAGATTACTATTCCAAAAGGTGGGAGCGTGTGTTTCTTATTGCCCGCCGATGAAGGCGAAAGGTGTGCCTGTTACCAAATATATCATGAACCACTGGATGAATTTTAATGGACAACAAAATAATGGCTATAGCTCAGTTAATTTTACGAATACTGAGCTAAAAATCTAATGTTGTAGTAGCTGCTCACAATGCTCACAACACATTCGGAGCAGGAGACATGCATTCCTTGAAGAAATGCTGGGTCTTTAATTAAAACTGGAGACATTAGTCATACAGAGTTACATAAGGTTTTTGTTTGGGAGCTCAGCATGGGTGGAGCAGTCGGCACAGTCCAAGTCTCTAACATTTAACTGTGACAGAATGCATCTGTTATCGACCCGTGAACTCCTTTATGTTGCATGCACGACTCGTTTTTTTAAAAATCCTTAAGTCGAGCCTCTGACCACATCCTTGAGTGTATTTTGGGAAAAGTCGCATGTGGTTTATATTCGGAAAAAACATTCCGACACATGAATGTAGTTTTAAGCCACGCTCAACATAAGATGGAGCGCTTCCTGTTTGACATGGTATCTTTTGACCCTCCTCGTTGTGACACATGGCTGTTCCTCTGTAGTCCAAGGCTGGGTGGAGTCACATTTAAAAGGCCTAAATCATGGAAAAAGGCTGGATTTATCTCTTTGACCTTCTTGAAGCCTATTAACTTTGTTCTGCTAGCATCTAGCACTTTAGGGAAAAGCACTGAAGGGAAAAGACAATGGTTTTCCCATTAATCTCATCCATTTAAAAAAAAAGGTTCACAGTTCCATTTTAGGTGAGGAAAGTCTGCTTAAAACCACTTTAAGATTGCAAAAACGTGGATCTCAAATGAGCCGATTTCCCATAACTCAGGTTGAATTTTTGCAGAGATTAAATTTGCAGAGATTAAATTATTTGATGCTATAGTTCCAAGCAGGGCTGCACGGTTGTGATGACAATATAAGTTGCGATAAACCATCATTTCCTCCCTTCTCTCTTTTTGATCTCTCATGATGCTAAAACCCAATTTCCATGTGCTTTGGCAATTAAGCTACGATCATCCAAACCAGACGTGGGCATCAAAGGCACTGGGAGTCAATTGTACCGACCAAATATATTACTGGCATGCAAAACATGAATGCATGACACTTGAAATTTAAAAGCTTTTGATTTGTCGCAGCCCGAGTGCATGTTAAATGTTCCCCCAATATATTATGCAACCCTGGTCACAAGTACGCTGGAAGGCTTTAAAGTGCTCATCTTGGGCTCATTTATTGATTACATTTGTTTTCCACTGCAATAGTTGGCGATATTTGATACTTACGAAGCCCGAAAATTCCTAATATAGAACATCACTGCGACACTTTTGTCCTGTTTTAGCTCCTCTTTCTTTCAGAAAGTCCCAGTCATCCCTGATTGGGTGAACATAAAAATAGAGTGCTGCATCAAAAACAATATATGGGGAAAAAAAAAAAAAAAAAAGTTTTTCTAAAAATAAACATATTGCTTTTCTGTCCTCCTTGGTTCTCAGCCTCCATTAAAGGGGCCTCTGGTTTGGGTACACTGACTTAGATGTTGGCATTTTTAAAAATTAATTAGTTTATTTTTACAATGTTTGCAGTTGTGGGAATGCTTAGATGGAATTCATGGTACCCCACGCGGTCGAATTTCCACTGGACTCGCTTTCCAAAGGTGGTGCTAGAAACATCAAACACAAGACCACAAGTCAAACCACAAGCAGAGAAACAAAAACACTTTAAAGGAAGAATTCTGTGAGGAGAATAGCAGTTTTCCACAGTCGGGTAATTTATTAATCAGGGACGTCAGCAAACTTCCTGTTTGACATGGAAGGCAAACAATAGAGTCATCACACTGTCCACGCAACGCTCATCCTTCTTTCAATGCAAAACGCCAAGTTTCTGTCCTATCGTAAGCTTTGGAAATACGAGGCAAAAATAAGATATGAGCCAAGCTTTTACCATTTGCTGGCCGCCATCATTCACCAGGGATAGAAAACAGGAGTACTTCCAAGACGAAGATGATCCCTATGGTAGTCCGGAATCACACGGGAGAATTTACAAGATTGAACCCGATACTGTGTCCACGTGTGATCTCGTTCACATCAGGTGAGTCTGGAGTGGCATTTTACCTAAAGGCAGATCACATTTTCAAGTAAAAAGTTGCAGATAGATGTAAGTTTATCACCAGGCTGGTGGTGCATGGGCTAAGCCTGGTGTTTTAATGAACGGAGGTGCAAGTGTGCATGCACCAACAGCAACATTCAAAATGGGCGATTTTGATGCTCTAGCGGAGCTGGTTTGCCTGTACTGGCATTTATATGAGATAATCAAACGGTTTAAAACTCATGGAAGGAGATTGCTGCTACAGTCTGTAAAGCAGAGTGTTTATAGACCACAGTATTGGTCCTTTGTTGGGCGAATCACAACCAATAAAGTCGCCCTCAGTGGATCATATTTTGCTAACGAGAATACCATGAATGAGGCATTACTTTCTATTATGGTAAGAATACAATACAGCCAACTATCCGTATGTCATCTATATGCTCAACGTTTCATCTGAAGCAAATAAATCAAAGAAATTCAAACTGGTGACTACATTTCCACTGGTTATGTAGTGGACTGCCGCCTGCCAGCGTCAAGCATAAACTCCTACACCGCCTGTTTCCGCGCCGTCAGCGGAGTCCTTCGCAACGCTCCGAAGCACGACTATAACTGAGCCATAGGTTTGTTGTAAAATGGGTATGATTCAAGCTACATCTGGTTTAGCACATCGCACATCTGTAAAAAGTGGACTCACAATGTTGAAATAAATCATGTCACAGGTCTGTGAGAGGTTACCTTTGATTTGAGTCAATTCCAAAACATATCCGATGGTAAACGGTGCAAATTTGCACCATCTTTGCATTTGGTATGGATCTTCCCCTTTGAAACGTTTCGACTTTTCTTAAACTCGAGTCTCATGTGATCGCTGCATCTGAAACCGGCTTAGGTCTAAGTTCCTTCATGCTATGGCGTTGCATGACCTCTGCCATAGCGGCACGTGCTCTTTCTTCTTTGCTGACAACCCAGCACAATATCGCCACCTATAGGCTGAAGACCTTTGACACTCAGACTTTGTTTCAGTGGGTAGAAATAGTAGTCGAACCAAAACTGCATTTCAACAATTTTTTATACCAACTTTACGTCAACTTTCCTCTTGAGATGACGTCTTGTTTTTGCCATAGTCAGCCCATGCTCACACAGACCCACATCATGCACAGTGAGGGCTGTGTTTGTTCCACTACACTGTAGTGGAGTGGGTGCCATAGCAGCGGTGCAGTGCAGCCAATGGATTATTCAGCTCCTTGCATTCCAACTGAAGGTTAAACCTCTCCCCGCCATGATTTAAGACGTACTTGTCTGTGTTGCTTATGAATTCCAGAGGCCGTGAAGGCTGCCATGTGCTAGCAAAGGAAATATTTCAAATGCATGTGTGCGAGCATCTGTGAGCAAATGCGTTGCTTTTCAGCTCTAAAAAAAATATTTATCTGAGTGTCGAGGGGGGGGGGCAGGTTTCTGGCGTTTCTTCAAGAACTAGAGGCAGATTAAAGAGGGAGAAGGAGGGACGGGACGAAGGAGTGATGAGACAGCAACGGTGTCACAAACCGATCTGGAGCTGAATGGGGAGGGGAGTGTGGAGGTTTGGGGGATTTCCGTATGGCTTTGGGAGCCATCTGTCAAAAAATCTGAACCATTTCCTATCTGGGCTCCTACCCCTCTCTCTCACTTTCTCCATCCCAACATCTGCTTTTCTTTCTGCTCGTATCTTGGACCCCATCCTCACAGTTTCTCCTGTTACTGCGCCTCACACACATATCTTACCCTTTTCCTTGCTGCTCAAACACAGTATTTTTTTTTTGACCTATTTGAGTTGCAGTATTTAATAATTGGAGAGACATCTGGAGTTGAAAGTGAGGTTTAAAAATCAGAGAATCAAGGCAAAAACATGAACCCACATTAAAGGCCTGGTATCCTTTGATGGCAGGCATATGGGTTGCCACTTTTCCTGCCGGAGTCTCAGACCAAGATCATCTTATGATGATGTAAAAGACAACATGCAATAACAAGACAACGTGTAATATTATGAGGTTAGCGTTCAAAGAGCTGTATGTGTTCAGGAAGACTCAGCAGGACTTATAAAACCTCATCACTGAATGTCTTTAACTGACATGACTATTCTAATGAAGTATTTATGGGTCTTCCTTAAAAAAAACAAAAAGAGACATCAGACATCTCCAGCTGACCAGAACGCTGCTGCCCGTGTCCTCACAAAGACCAAGAGCGTCGATCACATCAGTCCATATCTGAGCTTTTTGCACTGGCTTCCTGTTGCTCAGAGAACTGACTTTGAAATCTTTGGAACCCTGAACAGTCTGGGTCCAAAATACATCTCTGATCTTCTGCTGCATTAGACAGCCGTCGAGATCTCTGAGGTCGTCTGGGTCGAATCTGCTCTCTGTCCCCGGAGTCAGAATCAAAAATGCAGAAGCTGCATTCAGCTTTTTATTGCACCAAATATCTGGAACAAACTCACAGGAAAAGGCCGGATTTGTTCCGACTGTAGGTTCCTTTAAAACCAGGTTGAAGACCGTCCTGTTTGCTGCTGCCTTCGATTAAAACCGAAAGAAATAAAATGATGCTGTTTCTATATTCGATATCGCCTTCAATTTTTAATTTTACGAAATGTTCTTTCTTTAAGCATGCGTAATTTTACTTTTTTTTTTCTTTCTGTATGCTTTTGTTGTTCTTTTGCACCTTTAAATGTTTTTAACTGTTTATGTGAAGCACTTTTATTTGACCTGTTGCTGAAATCTGCGATACAAACAAAGCTGCCTCGCCTTCAAATCATATCGCAGTTTCTTTATATTTGACTAAGTTGCAGCCATTTTTGTGTTGGCTAGTGCCAATTAGCTGTGGCGGCCATCTGGAACTGGGGTGATTCCAAAAGTAATAAAATTTGTTGAGTTTTAGCCATTTTTGTGTTTCCTAAGGTCAGTTGAATTGAAATGACTATCCAACAAATGTCCTTAAAGTTAAAATCCATCCAGTGGTTCATATGGTGTCTTGCTCACAGATGGACAAAGTTGACTCCAACAGTTAATGGTAAAGTTTTCCAAACAGATCTATCATGAACAGTGAGCTATCGGAGTATAAGTTGGAGATGAGTCTCTTCCACCACCTCACCAAATTTGAGCTCAATATCCATAAAAGTGACAGAGTTGCAGCCATTATTGGGGGGTTTGTTAAGTTTGCTAAAAGTTGCTGAGGTTTCAACAAACACGAAAGGTTTCGTGACTCGAAGGTCACGTGTGCCACAATTTCCAGTTTCCTGTCTGTTAATCAGCAGATGCAGAGTCATTTATCATCCTTGGAGCTGACAAAAGACACTTCCTCTCAGGCAAACTCAAATTTTCCTACATAACGCATGCTGCCGGCAGGAACTCTGCTGACTGCTGCTGAAATTCTTACGCTTTTATGCAGAAGGTGGATTTTCGTAATTTTTTTAATGAGCAAAGAGAAGTGATCAGAAACGGAAACCAGGCTTTGCTGTTTTTATGGCTACCATTTAAAGGCATTGTAAAATGAAATATTTTGCATTAATAAAAAATAAAAAAAACACAACTAAGTGTGTTTTCATCAGAGTTTTTGTGGTGGCTGCTGCTAAATCTGACCTGAGCATTCTTTTAAATGGTTTCCATGCTCGGCTTTTTTTCCCCTCTGTGGTTAATTTCTGTCTACATTCCTGACGTGAGCTTATTAAATATGAAAAAAAGAAAAAAAAAAGATAAGAAACAGCCGATATGGGAACCATTTGCTTCACATGATTTATTTCCCTTTTTATTTTTCTGGCACAGATGGGCAAAAGCGGAAAAAGTCTCTGAGAAGGAAGCTGGACTCCCTTGCAAAAGAAAAGAGTAAGGACAAAGGTGAGTCCATGGTGTCTTTTTTATTTATTTTTTGTCACCGCTCTCCATCTTGCTGTGCTGCTGTGAGACAAAGGGCCAGTTTACAGTCTCCACCCTTCAGGCAGGTTAACATTAAGGTTGTAAAAACACATTCTGTTTACTGGCTTTGGGAGTTTATATTTAGCTTAAGTAGAAGGACTCCTTGTGAGGGGAACTGGCCCTGAGAAGCAACCACTCTGCTGCTCAAAGCAAAACTGAACTTTGGAAAAGATACATTCCCGTGCGTTCAGCTGCTTTCTTTTACATGTAGTAAGCGAAAAGCTCGTTTATTCTGAAACAAGCTCTTTTCTGTTCAGGTGATCTTTTTTTTTTAATCATTAAATTTGCCTGTTTTCAGTTTTACAGAAAAGAAACCATTCAGTAATTTTCAGCTTTTGATCTGTTGAAAGTTTATGAACAATTTCTATCTTTCCTGTCGCAGATAGCTCATTCACTTATGTGCATTTTGCATGACACGGATATTTATACAGATTTTTATGTTATTTTTACGAGCGCACAAAGCACTTCCTGTGCAACCTGGGCCACTTCCTGCAAGGATATTAAAATGCTTCTGCCTGACTAACCATGTCATGCAAAATTCACAGCTGTGTAAAGGTTTATGGGGTACTGGGGCGGTGGGCTAAATTTCACTTTTAGGTGCATCAAAAGGCGAACATGAGAGATTCTGAACCAGTTGATAAGAACGTCAAAACTGAACCAACTAACTGATAAACTGTTGTTGAAATCCCAAATAATCTGTGTCGTGCACACAGCAGACACATGCAGAAATCAGCTGGCCAAGATATAAATCAAGTAAAGTAATTGAAAGTATACAGGCACCTTTATGGTTGGTGCATTAAGGTAACTTAAATGAAATACATCAATAATTGTTTTATCATCGTGGCCCTCAGAATCGTTATCCAATTGAATCATCATAAAATAGTTGGTAAGATATGGATTTTTCATGCACGTTTCACAGAACTGGACTTAAAAAAATGGGATAAATCCTTTTATAGAGCTTTTATTGTGTTAATCAGCATAATACTTCTGTAATAATTATATTTTAGGGGTCTTTACATAGCAGGAAGTTTCTTATAAGCAGTTATTCTGTAGGAACTGCTTCAGCATGCAGATGAAAAGCTACAGCTAGCTGCCGCCGTTTCGTCGTGACTCGTGTCCCTTTAAAGACCTCCTTTGCTCTGATTGGTTGGCTTATTTGTGAAAAATGGTGGACTCCGAGGCATGCTTATTCTTTTTTTTTTTTTTAAAGTGTGTCAAATTACCCACAAAGGCGGGCGATGTTCAAATGTGTTTCACGTTGATGTCATTATGTGGCGTACGCATCCCATAATGCAATTCAGCGCCATCTTTTACCGCGCCTTCAATACCAGGAATACAGCATCCATCTGCCTTAAGATGCTTTTTTTTTTCAAACATTAGAATGTTTTTTAACTTCTGAAATGATACTTTTGTTAGCAGCGTGTGCTTTTTATTTCCATTGCTCGAGTTTTAAGACATGAAAGATGATGGAGCTCCTCGGCTCCAGCTGTGTAAATACGTGGTCAGGTAACAATATGAGCTCATGTTGACGGAAAGAAAAAAAAAAGCGCCTGTAAGATTTGTGTCAGGTTTGAGCTACAACTTAGACCTTTTTTTTCCCCCTCCACTGCATGCCTGGGTTCCCCTCCGTAGCTCAAAAAGGATCAGATGTACCTGTGTTTAATTTTCTCTTGGAGTTCCCAAATACCAGCCTTGTATTTCACTTTGAAGGGGGCTCAGTCTACTTTCTGCAAGATGGACGCACAGACAAATAAAGAATGTTGTTTCTGCTGGTTTGGCAGAAATCTAAGCTGTGCATTTGTTGTGTGCAGACTTTAAGTGATGCACTTTTTTTGGGGCTTTTTGCAAGTTTGTCATCGGTGATCTCCAAGATTCAAGTTATGCACAAGCTTTATGAGCTGGGAGACGACTGCTGCATGACGTGCGATCACATATATGTACACACTACGAATAGATCTGGATAAAAAAAGATCCCCGTTTGAAGATGGATAATCTGAACCCCAGAAAGACTCGGAGACATGGACGATGTCAATTAATGTGGTTTGGCTGTGAACTCATGTGTGAAATTCGACGCATTACACGGCTAAGCCGTCGGAATCACATTTAGCATAAATGCGTTTCTGTGTGTGTGTGTGTGTGGTTATGTAAGCCCGTGTTAAAGCTGAAAGGCTGCAGAGCAAATTCATTGTGTCACAGTGTTAGTGGTCATGTTGTTCAGAAACCACAGCCCTTCACTTGTGGTTGTGGAATGCATTTTGCTCTCCCTTTTCCTAGTCTTTACTTTGCTTTTCTTTTTTTTGTACATGCTCACAATGCACACTTTTCCCCCTCAACTCTTGGCTCGGGCTCTAAGATTATATCTCACTGACTGTAAGGCCAGCATGACATTTTCAGAGCAGAAATCAGGAGCACAACTCGGGTTTAACCAACAGTTGTTATTTCGATAAAAAAGGATCCCAGCCAAAATTCTGCCGGTTTTCTGTGATGGATGTATTAGTCTGGAAAACAGATGTAGCGCTTTAATCGTGCCACGGTAAACATGCCTCGGGATCCTTTTATTGCATCTGTGCAAAACGCCAAGCTGCAACAGATGTAATAAAGAGATACGTTTGATGTCCGAACTGCTATTTTGGTAACTTTTTATCGCCTGGAACTGAACAAACCTTCTTTTCCTGCTTATATTTCTTGTCCCCCCCCCCACACACACAGAATGCATACCCCAGGCCTTCGGGATACCCCTCTCCCAGGTCATCGCTAACGACAGGACCCACAGGCAGCGTCAGGATGGTTACCGCCTGGACCCTCTGCCGCGGGAAGAGCACAAAGACTCCTCCGACCTCGTCTCGTCGATTTTACAAGTCCGCCGATGCATAATTCGATTTCCATTTTGGCGCCGTTTCGCGCGTCTGAGATGTTTTGTGGTTAAGTCTCGGCTCGTGTGCCCTGCAGTTCGCCACCAAGCGCCCGTCGAACAAGGAGCTGTCCAGCAGCAACTCCTCACTGAGTTCCACGTCGGAGACGGCCAACGAGTCGACGTCGCCCAACACGCCCGAATCTGCACCGCGAGCCCGCAGGAGGGTGAGGAAGCGCTTTGAAATGCTAACCAGACATCCAGAGGGGCTTCTTTTGGTTAACTCCCATGCATGATCGCCCACCAGGGAGGCATGTCTGTGGACTCCATCACGGACCTGGATGACAACCAGTCGCGTCTCCTCGAGGCGCTGCAGCTCTCCCTGCCGGCAGAAACGCCGAGCAAGAAGGAAAAGCACAGGGACAAACGGCTGAGCCTGAACCCCATCTACCGTCAGGTGCCCCGGGTGGTCGACAGCTGCTGTCAGCACATCGAGAAATACGGTGAGCTGTTGCCTTTCACAAACTCCTGTGTGCATTTCCAGCCGCAGCACTAAAGAAACTGAGTTTGTCTCTTTTTTCGCTCAGGTTTGCAGACTGTGGGGATCTTTAGAGTGGGAAGCTCCAAGAAGAGAGTCCGACAAGTGGGTGTCCATCGGTTTTTCCATTGTTTCCTCTTCTTATCTCGGTTGTTTCTTTATACAAATTAGACTTTGTTAGAATCTCATGGCTCAATATAAGCAACAGTTAAGGTAGCATTTGATTCCACACATAATAACCACCATCAACAAGTTTTTCGTCGACCTTTTAAAGACCAAATGTGCAGAAAACTAAATATGTTTTGCACTCATGAAATTCAACACCAACAAACTAACCTTCCCTCTAAAAATAGTGAAAACAAACAAGGTTTTGTTCATGCTAGAAAAGCTTTATTTGCTGCTTTGTTTAGTTTAAAAATGTGGCCAAAAAACCTGAGAAATACCCCAGAAAAGAGTAGATCCTTGTTTCTTTTTAACTACGATAAATTATCGTGAAGTTACGCTTACTCCTACAATTTGGCTTCTTTTAGCTTTAACAAATTACCCGTTAGCTTCTTCAGCAAAGCCAATCAGGACTCAGCCTTTTCACTGGTTCCCTAGTTAGTTATGGGAGGTGATTAAATCAGTAAAATTTACAAGGATGGTTTAGAAAACCCTTGTTGAACTGTGGAGAACTTATCCGAAGAAAACTCTTGAATCCTGAGTGTTTTCATGTGTAGGAGGGAGTTTTATATATATATCCATAAAACTGTTTATCATTAGGGCCTGGAAGTCGTCCAAAAGGTTAGATGGTCAAGATAACTACCCATTCCGGTAGAACCAGTTTGGATGCAGAATCCTCCACGAGCGATCAGAACGGAGCGGTGTGTGGGGGTGTTCGTTTTGTGCTAAGGATGTCTCTGACTTTCCCCTCCTTCAGCTGCGGGAGGAGTTCGATCGTTGCATCGACGTCCAGCTGGACGAGGAGCACAGCGTTCACGACGTGGCGGCTCTGCTGAAGGAGTTCCTCCGGGACATGCCTGACCCTCTCCTGACCAAGGAGCTCTACACGGCTTTCATCAACACCACGCGTGAGCGTCCGCTTCCCGTAGGTTTTCCCTTCGTTCAGTCTCGTCTCCGCGGCATGCTGCGCTCACTCCTGTCTGAACCGCAGTGTTGGACCCGGACGAACAGCAGATCGTCACTCAGCTACTGCTCTACCTGCTCCCGGCGTGCAACAGTGACACGTTTCACCGCCTGCTGCAGTTTCTGTACACAGTGGCTGACCACGCCCACGACCAGCAAACAAAAGAGGGTCAGGAGGTGAGAGCCAAACACAGAAACCCGTTTTAAGATTGCTGCTGTTCGTGCTGACGTGATCGGAGAACACCAGTTTTATTTCCACTTCTTCGAGTGGAAGTCACCAAAATGACTGGCTGTCAGCAAAATACAGACCCTCCAGGAGTTTGCGATGTTGCGATCGCAACTATTAACGCAAAATCAAGCAAACCCCGCAAAATCGCAACTTTGCCCAAAACACCGCAACTTTCCCGCAACTTTAGAAACAATAAATATTGGGTTAAAGTGATTCGCCACCGTTTCTGCAGTCTAGTCTCTTCTTTGTGGGTTTGTGTAGCGAGGAATACAAAATAACCCCAAATAACTCAGGAAGAAGACACGTGACGTCACTTCCTGTTAACATCAGAATGCCGGGAGCGTGCAGGAGCAGCGACCGAAGCCAAAATGTGCGCTAATGCTTCACATTTGCCCACAAAGATTTCAGCAAACCA
>NC_051452.1:2941579-2952053 GCF_001649575.2 Kryptolebias marmoratus | reverse complement strand
CAGTGTAATCATGGAACATAAACGCATCGACAAACACTTTGTGTCTGCAAAACATGTGAGGAGAGCTGCAGACCAGGGACAATCCAGAAATGCTCATGAATGTCAGTTTAGAAGCTGTCAAAGTTCTCAAATAAAGCACCTTTTGAGAATGTTAATGTTTGTTGGGAATTATCTTACAAAACTAGGAAGGAGTTTTGGTTTAGATAATAAAAGTTATGGTTTTTTTATTGATTTTAGTAAAAAAAAATTGCAACTTTTAGGAAAATGCCCAGCGAAATCCTGGAGGGACTGAAAATATCTCACAAACTACTGGACAGATTTGAATGAAACTCTCAAAAAAACAACTGATTACCTTTTCAAGTCGGTCCAATTCAGGATGCCCGCCTCAGCTAATCGACACTAACCAACAGTATAGACCAGCTGTATAGATATGGAGCTAAAATGTGATATGGTAGCAGCTGAGAGTCATTCCAAACATACAATACATAACATAATCTGCAATGAAAGGCAGTGGACAACATGCATTCCTTATCTTTTCTTGGCCTTTAAGGTTTTAAGTTTCTTTAAATTCATTTTCCAGCTCTAGAAGGGGTAAATTCCCAGCACAAACGCTGATGTAAGATTGATAACGGCATTGGTAATTATGGGAACGACTGCATTTACTTGAAATCTGCTCGCGACAACTCTGGGCTGCTTATCACCGAGCTCCAGCTGGCTGTGAAATGGACAGAACGACGGCTCTGAAGGCCAACAAAAATACTTCCCTGAAGCACTTAAAGGGAAGTCCGACCATTTATACCAGTTGTCTCCTTGCGTGACGGGTTTGTAGTCCCCAAGTAGGGTAATGACAGCTTTGGAAATCTGCTGAATCAGCTTAACAGCAGATTATTTGACCAAGCAGATCACACAGAAAGTTAACAGGAGTGTTCAAAATCACTTTAAGTGACACAATACGTGCTTAAAGTCACTCATTACTGTAGGCTGCAAATACTTTATCCTTTTTTTGTCTTTTAAATAAAACTTTGACATTGAATCCTACTTTATTCATAAAAAACCAAGAAATGAGCTTGAATTTTAATCCAGATTTCTTCTAAAAACACAAACTTTATCAGCTTTTTCCCTCCTTTGTCGTCTTCCAACCTGATACTAAAAATGGGTCGCTGTGGAAATGTTTTCCTTTTGTCCTCAGCCCACCATAACAGGGCGCTCCTGTGCCACCGATCCAAAACCTCACTTTATCATATCACTACTGAAACATCGAAATTGTAAAACTCTTATGTGCAGTTATTTTGAACACACCAAACACAGGAAAAAAAAAACTCATTTAGAGAACGCCTTACATGGTTGCACACTTGTCTGAACCCTGATTGCAGATCCCAGGGAACAAGATGACGGCTTTGAACCTCGCCACCATCTTTGGCCCCAACCTTCTCCACAAACAGAAGAACTCGGACAAGGAGTTCAGCGTCCAGAGCTCGGCCAGGGCCGAGGAGAGCACGGCGGTCATCGCCGTGTTGCAGAAGATGATCGCTAGCTACCAGACTCTGTTCATGGTCAGTGACTCGCCACAGACAAACAATTCCCTCTGGCTTGAGTTGTCTCTTAGTTTGTCTGGTTTAAAACTGAACACAAAGGCGTCTATAAAGGAAGAAAGTTGGAGAAAACCGGACTGATAGATGACAGATGGAAGAGAAATGGTTCTGTTTACAGCCACAAAGCCAGTAACCCAACAACAGACTGAAGAATTTTCCATCCACACTTCTTTTCTCTAATACAGTGTAATCCTTTGTGCAAAAAAATAATAATTTCTCAACAGTCAGGCTCCAAAACTTGTGCTGTGATGTTCTGTCTGCCTTTGAGTCTTATGTTTTTCTGCGTCGTAGTCCAATGTAGGGAAACTGCAAACACTGAAATGTTACCAGTTTGCTTAGAGTAAAAACTGATTTATTGGCCGATCGAGTTCTTTGAAGGACTTCTCAAAGCTGCTTTCTACCCAGCTTAAGATTGGGTGGGTAGGAATCAGGCCAGTTTTATTTTCAGAGCATTTAAGAGCGGGAATCATTGGGTTTTTCGATTGGGTTAGGGTTGCGTGAGAGAAATCACTAAATTAGAAGATTAGATTGAGAAAGGCACTGGAAGTTTTAACTAGCAAGGAAGTCCTCATGGATTAGCTTTTAAGATGTAAAAAGATTACATCCAGCCACCATTTGGATGGTAAAATCTAATGTTTGTGCTGCTTTAGGTGCCCCCTGATCTGCAAAATGAAGTTCTGATGAGCCTTTTGGAGACTGATCCCGATGTGGTCGATTATCTCCTCCGGAGGAAAGCCTCGCAGTGAGTTCCTACTCGCCGTCATGCGGTTTGAGTTCTTTTTTTCCTTCGATCTTTCATTCTGATTTGAACTTTATAACAGGAGTCCTGACATTTTGCAGCCAGAGGAGGCCTTCAACCTGAGCGAGCGCCATTCTTCGAGCGACTCCAACAAGGCGTCCAGCGGCGAGGTGTCCCCCTACGACAACAACTCCCCAGTCCTGAGCGAGCGCAGGGGGGAGCCGGGGAGCCTGGCCGGCGATCAGCAGCAGTACGCCGTGGTGGGGCAGGTGGCCGGACTTGACCACTGGGGTTCGAAAGGTCAGCACGGAAAACACTCGGGATTCCTACCGATCAAAATGAAACTTAAATAACGAAGGAAATTGTCTTCTTTCAGAGGAGCACGTTAACATCTGGGGCACCTGGCATAGTACTCTGAAACCAGCGCTCAAGAACCAATCATATACAGGTAACCAGTTTTTAAAGAGCCAAGACGCTCCGTATGAGGACTTCTGGACAAGAGGTTTCCAAGTTTAGGGCAGAACCCTGCACCAATTTAAGGGTCCTGAGATTGTCTTTAGAAATAAATGTAACAATTGTGAATATATATTTACAATTATTGCTACAAATTACCATGTTAGGAACAAACTATTGCTGCCTAATTGTTAGTCAGCGACGAGTATCTGCTACTGGGTTTTTAGGTGTTTTATCTGAAGAACAGGGATCTACCACAGATTATTACGCTCTAACCTTTTTATAAGCTTAGAATAGCCGCTGTTGATGCTGTTGATGCTCTTCAACTCATTTTCCTGACTCTCTACGAGTGGCGAAAATGTAATTCCAAGAGCGAGATGTGTGGCGTTTTACGTTTTTTACAGGGACTCAGTGGAGGGGCCTTTTGCACCATGCAAAAAAAAAAAAACATTGCAGCTTGTTTTTTTGTGTACTTCTTCAGTTTAAACTAGAAGCGTTCTGAAAAAGATTTGGCTAGAAAAACCTTGCTTCAGTTGTGAAACATGGTGGTGGCAGTATCATGGTTTGGAACTGCGTTGCTTAACCTTCGAGTGCCGAAAAATCAGTGGACTTTTAAAAATATGTCCGAAATTGGAAAAGCTATTTAGCACAACATCCGTCTTGCTCTGCATTCGTCACATTATCCAACAGAAAGAATTTAATCCACAACGTAGCTGATAAAAACAATTCAGGTATTTGATGCTGGTACACATCAGCACAAGCAGCACTGAGGACTGAGAAACAATTAGGGACTTTTTTTTGCTTTATAAAGTCGTCTCACTAGATACCAAAAGCAAAGATTTACACGTGTTTAACAGTCATACAGACGTAAAAATGACTAATTTCGACTAGTTTCCTTTTGAGAAAGTTTGACAAAGTTCTGGATTATATTTATAAAAAATAAAGAACAATGTAAGTTTTGAAGCACTGATGGAAATGTGAGTTTGCAGGTCTAACAGCAGGATGGTACGTTCAACTAATTAATGAATTTAAATGGTTAGAAATGATCCTTTGAGGAAACTACGTAAACCGAAGTAAACGAATCATTTAGTGACTTGTGCCTCGGTTGTTTATCATTAAAAATAATTAATGCTTTGTTTTCAGGTTCCCATGGCAACGTGTCCGAGGAAAGCTCGCGCAGCTTGCAGGACGGCCTCGACGGACCCCCCGCTGATCTCAAGCAGCACGCAGTGGTGCAACGGACTCAGACGGCGCCCGGCATCCCCGGGTGCAGACCCCACCCGCCGGTCACCCGAGTGTGCACCGGTCCGAACGCAGAGACAGGGCGACCCCGCCTCCCGACGAACGTTAGCCCCTTGGCGGCGGCGGCGGCGGCGCAGCGAGCGAGCGGACAGGGGGTCAGCGACGGCCGCTGCCCGCCCCCGTACAGCGCCCACCACAGACTGGCGGGCTCGCAGCTCGCGGCGCCTCAGGCGCAGCGTGACTCGGCGCGGATGGTGCCAGAGAGTCCCGAGTGGCGGGACTGGCAGCGGGACCGCTATCAGATCTGGCAGCTGCTCTCCTCAGACAATGCGGACACGCTGCCGGAAACGCTGGTGTGATCTCAGATATCCAACTCTGTGGAAATTCGGCGTGATCCGACCCTTTCAAAGACAATCGCTCCTCGTTCTTATCATGTCTGTCCCCTGACTTGTCTATACTTGCACTTCCTTATCTTGGTAAAGCCTCCTCCTGCATCTTATCGCCGTGGTGTTGTTTACATGTGCAGCTGCTGCCTCATACAGATTATTGGTTTTTACATCTTTTTTGGGGGTTTGAATTCATTTTCGCCTTTGTGTTTCGTCCATCATGACATTGTATTCGGAGCATTAAAAAAAAAAAAAAAAAGAAATGCCCACTAAATATACCTCAGTGAAAAGTTTATTTTCACAATGCTAGCAGACGTTTCCCCACCCCTCTAAGTCAGTTTTGCATTGCTTCTTTGCAGTTTTAAAAAAATATATATATATTTTATTGTTTTCTACCTTTTTTTTTCACCTTACAGACTAAAATGTATGCGTAAGTAACTGCTGCTAAACAGACCTTTTGTGTCCAAACTATTATTGTGTTAAATTACGTTTTTAGAAAAGACAAAAAAAAAAAAAAAAAGTATAATTTTACAGTACATGGAAAGAAGAAGTGACACCCCTCGAACGTTTCCCAATTTTGTCTTCTTACAACCAAAACCTTGAAAGTATTTTATTCGAACCAACGCAAAGCAGTGCAAAATTGTCCAGTGGAAGGAAAATGATACATGGTTTTAAACTTCTTTTTTTTTTTATAAAAATAAAAATCTGATAAGTTGCATCTGTATTCAGTCAACACTTTTGCTGCAGTTACAGCTGAAAATCTCCAACTCCGGCTTTAAACTTCTTCATCACTGACCCGTCTGATGTGTTCCTTGGTCTTCATGATGCCGTTTGATCACGAACGTTCTGAGGTCAAAGATTAAATTACAGACATGAGGACTATTTCGCATATAGGGGACATGTGAAGGCAGTTGGTTAGGGGTAAAATGGTGCCAGATCCAAACAAACGCCACACTTTACGGATTTTAATTTGAAAATCGTGTATCGTTCATGCACTATTTTGTGTTGGTCTGTCACATGAAATCCCGGTTGTAACGTCACAAAATGAGGAAACACTCAAGGGGTCCGTCTACTTTTCAAGGCTCTGTATGTCAAATAACTTTGGACTGTACATAATGTGCATAAATGTTACGTCTTTTTCCTCAAAGTATTGACCTAATTACACGTCAGCCCCGTCCCGTGCAGTCTGAACTTCTGCTCCTGTTTTTAATACTGAATGTAAAACGCTTCTCCTACGGCTTTGTCCTTATTTCGTTATTTTTAGAAAAGCGCTCAAGTCAGCTTGTTCGTTTGGGCTTTTGCCGCCTTTCGGACTGCAGGAATAACGTGCCAAAGCCTCGTGTTATTACCACGCGTCGAACTGTTTCTGGCCGGAGATCCGATATTTGTGTTTTCCTTTTCTTTGATTATGAGGTGGGCGGAAAACCAGGAAAATGACCAAAACCAAAAACTAAAGTACAAACATTAAGCTTTAAAGAGTATTTACGCGATTCACAGTGGTATATTTCAGTGAGTCATAGGGTAAATACTGTTTTCTTTCCTCCTTTTTAAAGTATTTGACCAAAACAGTTGAATCTGGCCCTCTTCAGACCTTGCACTAAGATCCGTCTTGCCTTTTTTAACTGCAAACAGTCAGTTCTGATTGTCACTTAAATAAGTACAGCAAAACATTTTGTTGCAGTTTAACGCAGATCGACATGCAGCCACGTCACACGGTGGGCTGCCTGCGAGCAACAAACAGAACATCAGCAGGTCTGGAAAAGTCACAGTGCACTCAGACATCTGGACTTTATCATTTCGACATTAACACGGTTAATGAGAAGTCCGTAACTCCACCGCGCTTGGCTGTGCGCACCACGAACGATGCAGGCAGACAACCTGAGAGCAGTCGAGCTTATCAACATATGCAGGCAAAATCGGTTCAGACTCCGATGTGAGGGAATACGTTTTCAATGCATCTGATCGCCCAGGACGGATTATAGTGCCAGGTCTGACAACTAATACATTTATTTAAATGGCATTGTTATGCTCCTATGAAAGCAACATTTCAATAAATGACAGAAAGAACTACAAACATTGGCCCCATTGGCCAACATGTCCCATTTTTCTTAAATGTCACAAAAAAATGTCAAATATTTTTCCTCCAGTTTTAGATCTTTTCAAAGCTGGTGCAAGAGCCTCAAGTAAGAACGGCAAAGGCAAAGCTAATGGCGCCATCTGCTGCCAGGAAACGCACTAAAACCACTTGTTGCTCATTCATCGTTGCTATGGGAACCCCTTGTGATTAAAAGCACCTTCTGTGAAAAAAAAAGTGCAAATCTTTAAGGAAATAAATGTGCCATATAGGTCCCGCTCCTTAAAAACCCCCTAATGTGTTGCTCCATATTTTATACTTTTTGTATTTTTGTTTTTGTACGTTCAGTGTTGTAATATAAAACATAATTTTTTTTTTGCTTTTTGAATAAAAATCGCTGCATTAAGGCTTCATGTCAAACCATGACGTCAGTTTCTGTCTCGTTGAATTCGATATGAAACTACCAGAGGCCTCCGGGGTTCTGGTGGGCGTTTCTTGGTTTTTGCAGGTTCAACTGGGTCCAAGTTGTAAAGAAATGTTTGGTAACTGCTTTTGTACCGCGTGTCATCGTCAACATATGCTATGATTCCATTAAACGTGATAAAGTTTCACACCTGACGTTTCCGAAACGCGTCCTTTAGGAGCATACAGGCACGTACGTTAACTGTGGAGTATTTCAACATAAACTGTTCTATATTTATTTCTAATTAGCTGGTTTGTCACATCAGTAAGTTTGAAACACCAAATCACACAACATCTTCATTTAAACATGGAAGGTAGAGGGCAACACGCATCCCTTCACAGAATGCTACTTATATTCATTTTCTATTAAAATGTGAAGCTTTAAGTTCCACTTGACTGCAGTCTTTAGGTGTACAAGAGTTGCTTGACAACTATAATTAAATCGATGCAGTTATAGACCATTGTATCATATGGTGCCTAATATAAAACACATTGGATGGAGTCTCATCTAAGCCTTTAAACGGGACAGGATGGTCATAAAGCTCTTGGTTCTGCGATGCAGATGAAGTTTTGCAGGAAGCGGGCGGCTCAATTGACGATTTATGACTCGTCTTTGTGATCCGAGATCGTTCTGAATGCTTTTTACTGCAGGTACATTACAGATGGCCGACAACTGCTTCAAAAACTGCTTCATCCCTTTAAGGTTTCGTTTACTGTCACGTCAGCGTTCATTTTAAAGACGGAGCGCTGCAGCACGACTTCCAGGCGCGTCTGCCCTGCGGGAAAAGCCTTTTTTGCAAACTTGATTTTTAGGATGAGGCGTTCTTTGCAAGTGGGTGGTTTGTGTAGCTTCTGTGGTAATATTCTCCTCTCAACGGTCCAATCGGGACATTTGCTAATCAGGTTTTGTTTTCATGAAAGATAAATGGAGTTTTAGCTCTATGGTCTCTTATGTCTTGCAAAAGTTAAAAAAAAAAAACTTCCTAAAGGGATGCTTGATGTCTTAGTGGAAACAAAACAATCTGAGTTAGACAGTACCAAGTGTACCCCCTCAGTCTGCATTATTTTGGCAGCTTTCTGCTCCAGGAGATCAAAGTAACCCAGAGGCTGCACTTTTGTCAGGCGATAGGAGATAGAAGGGGCTATGAAAGCTCTTTGAGCAACCAGCCGAGCGGCAACAAAAACATGGTGAGCCGGCAAGTCTGTGAAAGATGTCGTCCTCGTGCACCTTTATCTGTGACGGCTGCGCTTCTGGTTTGAAACGGAAGGACAAACGGTTCTGAGTCACTTCCCTGAAAATGTCAGGCTGAGGACGTGAGCTGGGAGTTTTCAGAGCCTCGCCTTCAGAGCATTAAGCCGAGATCACACTCGAGAAGAACACGTCTGTTCGGGGAACTTCAAAGAAGCAAAACGCGGCGGTTATTTGGTGCTCGCGAACACAACTGACATGCGGTCGGATGAAAGGCTATCCAGGAGAGGCGAGCGCTTACACGCTTTTCCACCTAAACCGAATAATTTACTCCGAACGCCATCATAAG
The DNA here is from genome assembly GCF_001649575.2 of Kryptolebias marmoratus. Lineage (NCBI taxonomy): Eukaryota > Metazoa > Chordata > Actinopteri > Cyprinodontiformes > Rivulidae > Kryptolebias > Kryptolebias marmoratus. Next base: position 2,943,567 of record NC_051452.1, on the reverse strand, counting down.
TCAGCAGATCTTAAGCTTTCATCTGTGCTGGACCGGCTTTCAGGAGTTCAGCAGAAACCGTCCTTATTGACCCACAAATGCGCAATATACTTTTGATCCAGGTATATATATATTTTTGCATCCTTTAAAAGCATAAAAGTGTGTTTTAATCCTTCAGCTGAGGTGTAGTTTGTTCGTTTCGCCACTAGAGGCCAGTCCCGAGCCTCAGATCTTCTCGGAAGCGGGCACATGCTCTTTAACTTCCTCTAAATGTTCCCTTCTCCTTCATTACACATCATCATAATTACAGCTGATGATGAATAAAATAACTAGTTTCAGATGGTGACAAATGGCAGAAATTCGAAGCTAAGACCAACTCAGAAGAATGTGTGCTCTGATGTTTTAATGGTTTAATTATGGAAACAGAAAAAAAAAATCAAATGAGAAAAAGAGATTAAAAAGATTTCATGGCTTTTGGTTCCAATTTTCCCTCAGCCCTACCTGATAGTATATTAAATCACCATACACGCCCCGAGAGAGGTGAAATTAACTGCTAACAGACCATTAGACATATTGGAAAGGGTAATGGATGAACACTGGGGGTGTTCGGCTGCGAGTATGAGGGCACAAAGACTGAAAGTGTGACTGAGGAATGAGCACAAGCCAAAAACCGGGATAGACAATGAGCACTATGACGACTTACACCCCTTAATGAACTCTAAATATGCAAATAAAACCAATTTGTCACTTGAGGAATTTCCACAGAAACAGATTCGGGGGTGTCCATTTTTCTTATCATTAATTCTGTTTTCTTTCCTGCAGGCAAGAAGATGTTCTGCTCAGTCCCGAAAACTTTATGTCATCGGCCTCCCCCCAGTTCGACGCCCAAATAAAAGCTTCTGTCGTGATCCAATCTTTGAAGTGAGCTTTCACGCGTTCTGCTCGAGGAGGTCCTGGCTAATTGCGATCAGTGTAGGCACGGAAAGCGGTGTGTTTCAGACGCCGCTCGCTGAGTGCACTTCTCCTGTTTTCCTTTGTGCCCCCCTTTTTTTTGTCGCTTCTTTGGAAAGGAGACGGATTTTAAATGGAATTTCGTAGACCGTGACAACAACACAAAGCTGCTTTATTTCAGCGCCTAATGACTTGGCTTGGAGTAACGTTGCCCAATTGGCCAATCTAAAAAGTAAAAGTTAGACATGCACAAACTTATCCACACAAAGACGGTTGCCAGTGCAAGAGCCGAGCCCCAGAGGGAGTCCAAAATTAATGCACGCCACGAGACAGAATGTGGATTTTGCTTTGTTTTATCACGTTTTCTGAGGTAACGTGTTCTGTAGGAGCACCAGTTCGGGCAGAGTACTTTTTGTTTTGCCAGCGCTTGTAGAAACACATGGTCACGCACACAAGCATCCAGAAAGGAATGTGTACCCACGGGGTCACCTTTAGGGTGCTCAGTTTGCACGATCCTGACAGAGTCAAAAATCTGGACCAAAGATAGAAAATGTTTCTGATCTCATCAGACCCATCGTCACTCACGAGTGGCAGACTTTCACAAAAAGTAGCGTCTCACTTTTCTAACTTTTGGAGACTAATTGGCGACGCAAAAAGAAAAAAAAAAGTTAATTTTTTTTAAATTGTGTGTGCCCGATTTCCAAACTGAATTCTAGGTTGTGTAAATGATTTTGTTGTCCGATTTGTTACACCCACTTTGGCATCCGCTTTCATATTCATGATTTAATCTGCTGGAATACATTTTTTAAAATGGAACATAGGAAGACTTGGACCAGTTTTATTATGCTGGTGTAGATTCTCAGTCATCCAGGCCATGGTAAATTCAAAAAAAGTTAAAAAACAAAAACAACTGGGTAAAAGAAGCCATCTATGTCAAAAAGGAGAAACCAACATTAAACAGAGGAGGAGGTCTCAGATTTCAGCTTTCAAAAACATAATGGAGCTTTAGGCCTGATCCCCAGTCAGTTTCACTCCAATCAACACCTGCACTCATGTGA
>NC_051452.1:2929961-2941517 GCF_001649575.2 Kryptolebias marmoratus | reverse complement strand
AGGAGAGTGAGAACAATTTGCAAGCAATCCAGCTTACATCACATCTCAGCTTTAAAAGCCCAACTCCACACTCTCTATTTCTGAATTGAGAAAGCTCCTCGGATGAGAAGCGAAACGTCTTCAGCTACAGAATAGAAGTCCAGTTGTTTTTGTTTTTTAACTTTTTTTGAATTTACCAGTTTTATTTATAATCAGTGTGGTTTACACCTTATAAACAGTCCAGATCTTAAAGCATCCTGTTCAACAGGAAGTTCAACCAAGTCTTTGCACTGAGCAAATGTCCTCTCACATCTGGTTAAGAATAAATCTGAATACCTGTGGGCCACGTACTGAACCTGACATGATGTGGCAAGGTGTTAAAGTGGTCCCAGCCTGTGTTACTGAGTAAATCCATTGGTGACATTTTCATTAGTGTTGGTAACGTAAAAGAAACTACTAAACATAAGGATAAAATGATGAATCTATCCTTTTAAACTCTGTGCTTGATATAATTGGCCAAATCCCATTTATTATCCTTCCTTTGCCCATTAAAGCAGAACTGGAAGGGTTACACTTAACACTTAGTCGGCCCCTACAGATTCAGTTGTCATGTTTCTTTTTACCGAGTCCGAGAAACCCAATATCAACTCTTACATGGGTTATTTACACCCTTACATAATTGTTTCTGTATGATCAAACATTTATTTGACTTCACTCTGCTCCTCTATCCTTAAAATTACCCAGACACCTTTGCTTTTTGCCTGAACCTAAAGTATGGGCGGGGGTATACTGCAGAAGCAAAGGTTGAAGTCCAATTGGACCAATGAATGGAGCTTTGTGAGCTCTCATACAATACTGAAATCTATGAGCTATCCATTAAATATTTCATAATAACTGTTTGGCTTGGGAGTAACAACTAGTTTACAACTTGAAAATGAACACAAGAAAACTGGGCACAGTTGTCTGGTTTACCGGCTTTAAAACCAAATATTATAAAAGGCTTTTCGTTGTGGGTCAAACCGGTCGGGCTTCTGCGAGGCGCTGCTATTAGAAGCATGCATTTATGAATGCGACAACTGTGGCTGTATGACACCAGGGTACTGTCCAGCCAGCCGTGACACTGATCTGCCCCGAGAGGCAAAAACGCACAAGCAGGCTGTAAACATGTTCCCACGCATGCTGGTAGATACTCTTAGCCATCCACAGACACTAATGCCCCTTTTACACGGGCTCTAATTCAGAAGTCCGGCTCTACTCTGCTCAACTCGATAAAGAATGCATCATGTTTACACCGGCCAGTTTGGTCGGTAGCAGAGGAACGCCTCCTCGTGTTGCTGTTTTTTTAAACTTATGGGGATTCTCCTGAGACTTCAGGAAGAGAGGCGCAGTGGAAGAAATGCTCTGGATGCCGCCACTGTTGCGCGGAGTAGGACAGCTGTTATCAGCCGGAGATTTCAGGCTTTACAGTGCCTTCAGCTGGGGGACAGACGGCAGAAACGCTGCAGGGTAAGCTAACGCTGTTGTTTATATTCCTACCTTCGCTCTTTATGCTCGCATCTGGTCACACCCACGACCAATGAGTGGACAGGAGCTAAGCTTGCTCCGCCCACGAAGCAGGGCCGGCCCGGCTGGCCCGACTCCGAAGCAGGGACCAAGGAAGCAGGGCCGGCCTCGAAAAGATGCCGGTGGAAACGCTTGCAAAGCGAGCCGAGTAGAGTGGAGCCGGGACCAGTAGGGTCCGTGTGAAAGGGGCAATAGTGGACAACAAAATCATTTACGCAACCTAGAATGCGGTTTGGAACCCAGGCACACAAAGTTTTCATTTTTTTTATTTTTTTTTAAATTGAAAGCTGGTCACTAAAAACACGGCCACAATAAACTCTCAGAATTCCGTGAGACTGCAACGGAAAATCTGCCAATTTTCTCATAGATTTCTCTCAGATGTAAACGCTCGCAAAGCGAGCCGAGTAGAGTGGAGCCGGGACCTTCAGAGCCGGTGGAAAAGGGGCATAAGTCACAAAGGACTGATCCAATGATCGGCCTGCGCAGCAAATAAATATTGGTATCAACATGAATGCGATAATCAGTGACTGAGCTTTGTTTCGAGCAAGTGTGCCTCATTTTTTGTGCAAACAAGCTAATTTTGCTTCCATTAGAAAGCAACGTACCTGAGGGGAGGGACAATACTAAGCTTTAAAAACAAAAAAGAAACAGTCGTGCCCTTTAGAGTTCAAAAGTTAAACCCTTAATCAATATCTCAAACCATCTGCTCACATATTCAGGATTCCTGGTTCGCCTGATTACGGCACAGCTGCAATCAATGAGCAATCAGTGCAATTAAGACGGCACACTTCAGCTGTGAATTTTAAAAAAAAAGGCGAGAAAAGGATGTAGCAAAAAACAGGAAACACTACGATGAGCTAATGAGCGTGAGTAATTCTAAAGATCTGTTGGGTTCTAAACAGCGACTAGGAAAAGTAGAAAACCTATAAAAGCTATTTTCAACACAAGTAATCAAAAATTTATGATCAAATATGATACGATTTTTGTGATAAATATCCACTCTTGAATTTTCAAACCACTTCATTTAAAGCAAAACATTTGGATTTAGCTATTTAATAGCAAACAGGAATGTTTTACTCAAATCTAAGTGTTTTGAAGACTTTTGAGCCTTTATTGTGAAAATCTTGATTAAATTGAGGAGACTAACAATTAAATCAAATTAAATCAAATGCCATGTTTAAAAATTCTAAGGTGGCTTCACTTTTACTTGGCTTAATTTTAGACTAATTCAGTATAAATAAGAAGTCCAATTAGTCGTTCATTAGCATGAGCTCGTTGAATTACTGGCAATTAGTTTAGAATTAACATTTTTTTAAAATTATTTCTTTGTTGGTTTTAAATACTTTTCATTATTAAGTTGCATGTGCTGGAAAGAGGGGAAACAAATCAAAATAAATCTAAACTCTAAGAGCATATTTTTGTGAAGGAATGCTTCCAAGGGTCGCGATTCGGACTTTTAAAACGATAGTTTGAATAAATAATGTAATAATAATAATATATGGTTAAGATTATTTTGGCAAATTGAATAATTCTCTGTTCATTTGTGACATCTGATCAGCCACATCTTATAATAAACTTATTTTGACAGAGGGAAATTAAAAATTAGAGCAGTTTCTTTAGTTTAGCATTCAGTAGAAATCATCACATGCTGATAAAATTCCAAAAACTCAGTAATATTTGGCAGCTGATGCTTTAATTGCATTAAAATTGCTCCCATATGTATGTGAGCACGATGGAAAGGACTCTCTGAAACTCCGCGGCCTTTGGCTCCGTGTTTTGGAAATGTGTGTGTGCTGGTTGCTTCATGCAGCAGGTATGTGTGTGGGCGAGACAACACGAGTGATGTTTAGTGATTCATAAAGATACCTGAATAAATGATGGGGGGGCTGAATTAAACATTTGAGCAGAAATTGCAGATGAACAGTTCACTTTATGGGTTGTTGAATTAATCAACCAGGTCAGGACAGTGATGGAAATGTACGACATCATGCTGCTGTAATGCCTCCTCTCTGTGTTGATTCTATTTCTTGTTCAGAAAACTGACTGAACTCTGTGCATTTGATCTGTTCCCATACTTTTTTCCTTTTTGAATCTGTAGCAGTCAGACTGTCTGAGCACACAGCCTTCTGAAGGATATTTCTGTCGCCCAAGTGGAGCTGCCAGCTGGTTTCTGTTGAATCGTCCTCAGAGTTGTGCAGCGTGCCGAGCAGCGCTACCCAGAATATCCTGTTTATAGTTAGTTCCTGGTGACCATTTGGTTTTGATTCATGACTTAACCTCTGCTGCGGCCTTCCAAACAGAGCTCTCCTCGCATGACATCATAGTCACCTGGTGGCTTTTAAAGCAGGAAGCAGACTTACTAAGACTGAGTGTTAGCTCTCAAGTCTGCTCAGAGTTAAATCTGAAGACTTTCCTTAAAGCTGACCCACACTGCTCTTATCTGTTATTTCATTTTATTTACCGTTTTATCTTGTTTCTATTAAAATGTATCTGTTAGCTGGCTTTTGGTACCCTTAGTTAGCCTTACAGTACCTTTATTTTACTTCTTCTATCTTAGTTTTTACCACGTAGACCTTTTATTAAACTATTAAAATGTTTTGAACTCTTAGCTGGCCATCGGTATCCTTAGTTAGCCTTTGGTATCTATAATTCTAGTTTATGTTCACTTTCATTATATCCTAGTTTGGTTTTCCTCAGCTTATTCTTTTTTTAGTTTATTTTTAGTATGACTTGTTTTAGATAAGTTTTACTCAGTATTTTTATGTAACTTTAAATTGGGTGTGTGTTTTCATGGCTTCTGTTCGGCTAGTTTAGTTTATGCTATATCGTAGTTTGGTTCTCCTCAACTTATCTTTAGTACGACTTAGTCTTATTTAGTGTCTCATGTTTCCGATATCGTTGTGTGTGTTTTATGACTGTGTATTTTCATGTTTGCATGTTGTACAGCACTTTGAACTGCCCTGTTGCTGGAAAGTGCTATATAAATAAATTTGACTTGACTATTTGCTTTCAAACTGAGGTTGTTCAGCAACATGTAAGGTATTAATTGTTCAGAACTTTTCATTCAGAAGAATGCCACTTCCAAAGATCTGTTTAATTCATCCATCCATGTTCTTTACTTGCTGTTTCCTGTTCGGGGTTTTGGAGAGCTGATGCTTAAAATCACGGTACATCCTGAACACCCTCACCAGTCAATCCAGGGACCAAAGAGGTGAACAAGACGGACAGCGATTACCATTCACACCTAATGACGTATGGGATGTACGTCATGCAAACTCCATACAGAAAGGCTCCAGTTAGGGATTGACCTATTGCTGCAGGGCAACTCAGACCAACACCTTCCATTTAAAACGGGGAAACAAGTATCAGAACATGCTCTGCAACTAGATATCTGAAGGTCCAAATTAAATTTTAGTACCTGCAAAAACTATATTATATAATGAGATTTGTACTTGCATTCTGATCCAGACTATTAGGTCGTATTCAGACCTGACACATTTGGTCCGCTTTAATCGAAGCAGAGTTTGTTTCCAGCGTTGGTTCCGGACTTTTTGTGCAGGTGTGAATACAGTCATGCGGATCAAACAACCGGACTGAGACCCACTTTTTGAGGTGGTCTCTGTCCGCTTCTGGTGTGAATACAGACCGGACTTGAACTGAACTAACTACGTAAAGCATGCGCCTTTTTGGACTTCACGGGCCACCGTTGCTAAGCATCATGGGACAAATAGCATTATTGCTGCTAATGCTAACGCCGCCTCACACATTTGCCGGCGCCGTTCCAAAATTCGAAGCAAAACGTCATTAAACCGACGTTGAATGAGCTGCTCTTGAATTTCAAAACGGTGCTGTAATTGTACCAACAGAACGAATCCAGCACGCAGGACCTCCATCTTTATTTCCAACCGCTGCCCCCATCTTTCTGTCCAATGGGAGCAATGACCGTCACCCACGTGGCTTTGTTTATAAATTATAGCCCGCTTACAAAAAAGCACAATGTGAATGCAAACCGCACCAAACGAAAAAAATAAAGTCCACTTTTGGTCCGGACCAAAGGACTTTCATGGTGTGAATACACCCTTAATTTTATATATTGGTTTTGCTTTGATTGTAAAACTGTATTCCAATTTTAGAACTAATAACTGAAATGTTGCAGTTGAATACTCTACAGTATGACTATTTGTGCAGGACTACCAGGCTTGTGCGTTTCCTTCTTCTACCTCCATATTGAAAAGAGCTACATGCCAAACATAGATGAAATTTTAAGCACTGCGCAAGGTAATCACTGGTAATGAAATAATGAAAAAATAATAATTAAAATGGGTCCCCACATGTCTATAATCAGTATTAGTGACAGACTTCCAGGTATCAATTACGTCCTGACTTATGTATCCACTTAGAAAGTCCTACTCTAGGGTCCACTTCCTGTGTTCTTTAAAGTCACTTTGGGTGCAGCGATTGACATCCACTGCCCTCATTCACATCCAATCAATGAGCAATCAGCCCCACGTCTAATTCAAAGGCTATTAAGTGGCCAGTCTCCATAATGGCACAGATAATACACTGATTGAAGCTGAGCGATTCTCATCCCCGCTCATTGTTAGAAACCTTTGCACGCACCTCAAAGTCCGCGCCTAATTGCACATTATGAAAAGACATTACGGGAAACCTGCTAAAAGCCACGGAGCTTTAAATGTCAAGTTCATTAAAGATCTGCTGCTTATATTTGAGCCATTTTGTGAAAGCAGAGTTACGCTTACTGGATTGTAAAAAGTTAGATTTAATGGTAATTGACTTACTTCTAAAAATAGGCGTTAGAAGTGAGGCGAGCGCTTTTCACTTATTTCTGATGGGCTAAAATTAAATTATCCAAAAGAGCAGTGGATTTATTTGTTTTACTAGTTGGCATTCTGTCATACTAAAAGGCTTTTGGCAAAATGATGCTGGCCCAACAATGCGGTGATGAATTATTGGTTAGCATTAATGTATCAGAGATGGTACAAGGGAACTCAAAATACCACAGGAATTCAAGAATGGAGAGGCCTGTGTTCTGAAAGGTTTTCTTATCTGAATTGTACTTTGGGAAGCCTGAATCCCCCCGTGTCTGAGTCAGAGAAGAGATGAATAATGCAGGTCAGGATCCCATTGTTTGGTGGAGGCCCTTTGCAGCGCAGAAACGCAGAACAGAAGACTTTGTGAAATATTGATTCAGCACTTACAAGTTGTTGTTTGGATGTTGTCTGACTTTTAAGTTATGAATGGACCTTTTCATTAGCTGGTTATTCTCTTTTCTCCAATGGCTTAAACAAAAAAAAAATCAATTTTTTTAGACTAATGATATGCTGAAAGTCCGATGTTGGCCATTTGTTCGCTCAAGACTGACTTAAACAAGAAAAAAAAAAAGTGTATTCAGTTGGGAAATTACAATTCCTAACTCGTGAAGAATTGCAGAAGTTGCATAATGATGAGATTATTTTGCCAAAAAAAAAAAACTGAATGAAATATGAAATTGAAAGCACTCTTAAATCTTAAGATTTGCAATCACGCTGTAAAATCCGGTCTGCTAGGAATGTTCTTCATTTACAAATTGAAGTTTAAACTCTAATTCCCAAAGACTTTAAGGATTCATGTAACCCTCAACCTTTTATGAAAGGGACACTGACTGTGGGCTGTTTGAAGACAGAAAATTATAACATGCATGCTGTACAAATTATATACTTTATGGCACCACTGCTAAATATGGTCACAAAGAACCAATAATTATGCTTATTTAATAAAAACAATGCTATAATATTTGTAATAATACACACACACACACATAAATGCATCACACCGCCTCCTACCGTCTGGAAACAAACATACACATTCTCATACTCATACTCTGCTGTCGCATCTCTCTCACCCCCTCTTTATCTTCCTGTACACTTAGTTTAGTTCTGTACATTTAGTCATGTTTAGATCTGTTTAGTTTAGCTTCTATTTCTGACTGTCTTAGCTCATGCTTAGATATGTCTGGTTTTACTTCGGCTGTATAGCGGGCCTGGGGTACTTTTAGATAGTTCGGTACCGTTAGTTTTAGTTTTAGCTTAGTTTAGTTCTGTACATTTAGTCATGCTTAGATCTGTTTGGTTTAGCTTAGCTTATTTAGACAATTAGTTATCATTGTATCTTGTACCTGTCTGTAACTCTGTAATTTTGTTCTTGTGTTGTAAAGCACTTTGAGTCGCCTTGTGCTGAAAAGTGCTGTATAAATAAATGTACCTACCTACCTACCTAAAAAGTAAAGTTTAAGGTTACAGAGCGAGTTCCTGGCTAGATTAAGTACAATTTTGTATTACACTTGCTAACAGTCTGGATTTGGACTGCAGCTACCAGGGGAGCTAACAGAAGACCCAACGATAAGCGCAAATGTCAAGCAGCCCAGATAACTCCAGGAGGAGCAGGCAAAGGCAAATAAAGAAGGTTTCGAGGGAGTAGATTTTGTGCTGTGAGGGAGTGGAGGTGTGAAAAGGAGGAATGACAGGAAAGAAGAGGAGCTATAATTACGGGACATGAGAACCTGGTTGTCACTCGGGCTTCTTTTTTTAGTGCTACGCTGCTTCTTCACTACACCTCCTCACTTCACCTCGTATCTTTTAAAATACCTTTAATTATTCTGGTCAGACTGTTTGCTGCGGTTATATTTAATGTTACACCACTTTACTGTGCTTTTCTTCTAACCATGTCCCTCTCTTTTTATTTAATTTATTGAGCATTTTCTGCTGGTATATGTCAATGGAATGATTAGAAATAGACAGTTTGTAATGTTCACAGTCAGCTTACGGTGCTAACCTTTAGCATCCCTCTCCCCAGAGAAATCATCGTTCACATCTGCCAGCTCACCCACTATCTGGCTGAACGTTTTAGAATTATCGATTTCCGCGAAGCATTTAACATCCCAGATTATGATCGCTAGGTTTTCTGTTCTTTCCCATGACAATTGCTGAAAAAAATTGCAAGAGATTTTTGCAGATAGGCAAGACATTTGTGCCATAAAAAGTGGGCTATCATATATTTGCCTCTGTCTGTGCCTGAGTGTTTGCCTATTAGTACAATATCAGTCTTAGTGAACACAAAAATGGCTATAACTCGGTCATACTCAAGTAAAATTTGGCGTGGTAGTAAAGAGTCATCCCCAACACATACTCCAAGTGGTAATAGGTCGTTTGACTTTTTTTGTTTAAAACTTTGTCATGCAAACGTGCAGGAAATAAAACATTCCTTCCAGGAAATCTACTTTCCTCCGTTGAACTACAGTAATGCTCGCCTGAATATTCTCTGAAAATGAAGATTTTTACTTTTTGTCGTTACTACAAACAGTGCTACAGCTGTGGATGAGGCACTGTCACTTAGTTAAACATCTAATATGAAAAGCCCTCCCTAAAAATACCCCAACAGTTACAGATTTGCAGACGTGCATGTTGAACAGCGATAAACTGTAAGGGCCTTCAATGTGTAGAAGTGGAAAAGAAAACCCTACATAGAAATATATTTTCTTCAGAACCATTTAAAAAAATAAAAATAATACATGACTTGATTGGGCATAATATATAACAGAAGCTGTTTGTTCAATCACTCTTCTGTTGGGTTTGTCTTTTAACCAGGATATTCTCCAGCTTAACTTAGTATTAACAAACCATTAAACGAAATGAGTGCATAGGTTTGAATAGGTGGTTTAATCAACCAATTAATCAGATTAAGAACTGTATTAAATGATGGCAGGCCAATTGATCTTAAACCATACTGAAAATGGCAACAAGTAGATATGATACTGTAATGGATTTATTATTGGTGTCCTTTTTCAAGACAGTTATTCAATAAAAAATGGACTCAAAGGCTGCCCAACATTTGGACGTATTGCACTTCTTCAACCCTCAGTTAGCAAGCTGTTTGGTTTGCACCATCTTAGACCACTAAAGAAAGATCTAATCCTGGGAATGCTGCTGTTTCGGACAGCGATGACTAATCAGAGTGGGGGTTGTGAGGAAGGTAGGTACGATTTTAAACCCAAGTATTACCACTGCTTACGAACGTCTAACGTTTCAGTCAGCGCTGCATATTGATCAAAATTATTAGAGGAACTACATGCCAACAAAAGTGGTGGCATGTAGAAAACCAAAGGGCCGCCAATCTCATTATAATGCACGCATTTTCCTAACAGTACAAAATTATGGCACATATTCACTCTATTTTTGGCTTAAGGAGCAAAAACAAGGGCAGCGAATGATAAAAGCCTGTGGCGGTAGACTCACAAGGACAAGGTCAAATAATGTGAGCCTAAAACTCTGAGGATAGAAATCATGTTGGGTTTTCCATCTGTGTGGTTAAAATTATAATAACAGAATAATAAAAAAAAAAAACAGACACCCACACTGAAACATCCACCGCCTGCCAAAATATAATAAATAAAAAAATGTAACAATTACTGGGATTNATATATATATATATATATATATATATATGTGGAAGACTAATGGAATTCTCTTGGCAATCAAATTTGCAAGTTTCCAGAATTTATGGCTAAACATTAAATTGCTTGCACAGCACTAAGGATTCAAATTTATGTGGGAAAATTTGCTGGACTACTGTGTTTCCACAGCATAAAAGCAATGCATTTGGATACTCGGATAAAAAGATTTTAAAGCCATGAAAATGTTTTAAGTCTGTAGAGTCTCATCAGGCCACTATCTGTTCCTTAGCCATCTTTACTGGAGAATTTGAATACCTCCAGGATATTTCTGCACAATCGTACCATTTTATGCAAAAATGTAATAGAAGACCCACTTCTTCTGTTTTGCTTGAAGTCCAGCTAAAATTCTTCAACTCCTCAGTGAGTGGAAATATTTACTGTGTGGTTTAAGCAGGGTGGGTCGGTCCACATCCGCGGTCTCTCAGCAAGTCAAAAAAAAAAAAAAAAAAGAATCGCATCAGCATTCAGTTTTTTTTTTACCCCCGTTTTTCCAGTTTAACTGCCTTATTGTTTCCTTCATGACCACAGTTATGTTTTAGCTGCAAATGTGTCGAACGTTCAATCGGTCACTTGTTGATGGAAATTCAAAGTGATCATTTGGTCAAGCTCTAAACAATAACAACAATAACTTTAAAGCCACATCTGATATCAGTTTCAGTTCAAAATGCTTTTTTCTCCAGGACCTATTATTCTGTATTAGTTTTAAAATTTGAAAAAATCTTTGTGGATTTCGAAAAAGTAAGATTTCATTCAAAAGCATGTTTCTGAGTGAAGGTTAAAGCTTTCACATCTAAAAAAACAACTATGTTGAGTTGAAATACAGTAAAGTTTGACCTGTTTTTTGAGATCGCTCGTTATGAAGCACAACTTTTAATTTCATTCATAAATAATTAGAAAACAAGTGCTGTGTGCTCACTACAAGATGTCTCTTGTTTTTGCACTTTAAATCCATTTAGAAATAAAAAATAACCTTCCTTGATCACCTGTCTCCTTGTATGACAAAGTTTTAAACTAAGATATGAGTTAGAGAGGACTCTCAGCTACTACCATGCCAAACTTTAGCTTAATATGTGAAAAAACTATGAGTTATAGCCCTTTTTGTGTTTCCTAGGGTGGCTTAGCTGTGGTGGCCATCTAGAATCAGATCAATCCCAAAAGTTCATCAATTGTAAATGTACAACCAGTCCCTCCAGGATTTCGCGGGCATTTTTTGTGATTGTTGCAGCTAAAATGCCTGATTTCGCGGGACATTTTCCTAAAAGTTGCTATTTTTTTTTTACTAAAATCAATAAAAAAAACATAACTTTTAATATATAAACCAAAAATACTTCCTAGTTTTGTAAGATAATTCCTAACAAACACTGACATTCTCAAAAGGTGCTTTATTTGAGAACTTTGATAGCTTCTAAACTGACATTCATGAGCATTTCTGGATTGTCCCTGGTCTGCAGCTCTCCTCACATGTTTTGCAGACACAAAGTGTTTGTCGATGCGTTTATGTTCCA
>NC_051452.1:2923934-2929885 GCF_001649575.2 Kryptolebias marmoratus | reverse complement strand
TTGGGGTTATTTTGTATTCCACGCTACACAAACCCACAAAGAAGACACTAGACCGCAGAAACGGTGGCGAATCACTTCAGAAACAATAAATATTGGGTTAAAGTTGCGGGTAAGTTGCGGCAACATCGCAAAATCCTGGAGGGTCTTACAACCAATGATTACTTAATTCTACAATTATGGTTTTTTTTTGCATTTGTGTAGGATTGGGATTGTGCGGGAACACCCTTGTGTTCTGGTTTAGTCTACAATTTTCACTACAGCCATTGGTGGCTCTGCACTAATTTGCCAATTTTCTATTCAAACGACAAGAAAAAAACAAGTTTGATTGATTTCCCACCAGGAAATGGACGCAATTTTCTGTCCTTGTAGTCCCAGACTAATAAAATGTTCTAATATTGATAGCATCAAGTCTCCTACCACAGTGTTCTTCTTAAACAAGAGTCCATGTTTTTTTTTTCTTTTTTTGTGGTTTGACCCGTGGTCTTTTTTGTTTGTTGTATCTTTGGTGCCACCAGGGTAAATGGAGGAGGGGTATACTGCAGTGTGCACAGTCAGCGAGGTCACAAAAACCTTGGCTGTATGCTTTCATCTGCTGAGAGGGCTGGCAGACCTTAGCGGACGGGTAAGATAAAAAAAAATAAAATTGTTCAATTATTAACAGAAGATAGAGGTGGTCTCATTTTCTTAGATATGCAGTTGGTGGAAAGTCGGAGCACAGAGAGGACTGTTTGACTTTTGACTTGACAGAAAGCCGTTTAATTTAGCCACAGGTTCTTCGAAATAAAGTGGAAAAGGTGATTGCGGTGGCGTGTGAACACATGAGTTTTGCCTAAAGAACCTCAGATCTTAATCCTACTTTAGGATCAGTTCCAACACGGATTTTGTAAAAAAAAAAATCATTCATGTCTGATTTCTGATGGATGGTTTTGCTGAAATATTTTGTTTATTTTATTTCTTCTCCTGGCTTTCTTTGGAAACTTTGCATGTCATCTTCTATGTAGGAGGTCCACCATTTTTCCTCCCCCTAATTTCTGCTTGAGTTGTACATTTGCTTCAGACAGACCTTTGACTTCCAGCATGTACATATTTTCACCGGTATAATCAGCATCTTGTACTGCCGGAGGAAATATAACACTCTGTAGATTCACCATCTGCCATACTGAGAGAGACTAAACTAAATAATGAGGATATTTTCAGCAATAAGCTGACTTTTTTAACCTACTTTTGCATAAATTGGTCCACAATTGCTCGTCTCATCCCGACTTGGTCACCATTAGGATTTAGCCGTGTGATGAAAAGGTTATTTACTAAGATAAAATATTGAAAAACGTCAAAGAAAAACCATCTACAGACATGTTTCAGTTGTCACTTGGTTAGGTTTATAAATTAGTGTCAGTTGCCATTTTATTAGGTTTACAAATTTGAAAGTACAATGTTAGATGTAGGTTGTAGGGAATAATTGGTTAGGTTTATGGGACAAAAAAAGGACAATTCTGTTCCATTTCAACACTGAGCTGAAAGACCAAGTTGCTCCAGTGCAGCATAGAAAGAATGAGATCCTGAAGATGTAGCTATTGGACACTAGAGACCTTTTATAGGTTTCTGATTTCTTTTACCATTCACTTTTAAAGACATCCACTTAGACGTACGGACATTAAAGAGACTCCTGGCTACACCTTAAAATAAGATGCAACCCTTCACATACTGTTTAGACATGACACCAGGTGTTTTTATAATGATTTGCATCTTCATTTCCTGTTGAGAACTGGCTTAGAAACCAATAAATGCATCGATAAAAAAATCTTGGAAGTGTAGAAGAAAAAAGTGAGATTTAACACTCATTCAATAAATGTAGTCCGATCAAGTTAGATTTGTCAAAAATGTGTATTCCCATTTTATTCACATTTAGAGTTTTCAAACTTCCTTATAGACAAATTCTAACTCGTTTCATGCAACTCAACTTCAAATATTTGGGCTTTCTCAGGACACTACAAAAACATTTACGTACATTATAAAACGCCAATTAGTAAAAATGATCTAAGGCAGCCAGCTGATTGAATTGAATCTTCACTTTGATGAGAACATCCTAAGCAGCACGTTGGTGACGGTGACAAGGAACAACTTCCTTTTAACAGGAAGAAACCTCCAACAGAACCAGAACCAGAACTAAGGTCAGGACAGGCGACCATCTGGCTCAACCTGGGGGTTTGAGAGGACAGGAAAAAGACACAAACAAACCCAGAATTGTTTGGCTCTTGTAGACAGCCTTGATTTCCCAACTGGTAAGAAAATAAGGCAAACAAGCAGACAGAAAAAAAAAATGTTTTGCACCATTTACCAAATGAATAACAACAACGAGTCGGGTCTGAAAAGTATTTAAGATTTTATGCAGTTGTTTGAGAGCTTTTTCATTCCCTCTCAAACTGATTTTTCCGATTCATCTGACAGACCTTAGTGCTTCCTAAGAGCCAAAAGCGGCATTGTTCAGAGGTCCTGCTTTGGTAAAAGTAAAATATAGACTTTTACAGATGTAGAAATACAGTAGGAGAATCAGAGATGATGAAATATACATGGAGGTAAGTGGAGGCTGTGGTTTGCCCTTTTATTCAAAAAGCTCTTAACAAGATCTCAATTGGGAATTTAGGGGCAGATGATATGGCAAAAATAGAAATGCTATTTTACCTTTTGAGGTAACATCTTTATGGTTTTTTAATACTGAAACAAAGGTCTGGCTATTTGGCAAAGCTGGTGGAGCAGAGGAGCTGTGATTTGATGCAAATGGCAAAAAGTATGTTATAAAATATAAGTGTAAAAACTGCAGTTCTATCTACTTTTCAGGATTAAAAACAATCCAATAAAATGCTGTTTGATGAATATCAAGAAAGCCAATTGTCATTTTTAATTATAGTTAAAAATGGCCCACAAAAGGTCATGTAAAAGCTATTAAAAAGCATTCAGAATTCAGGTGTCCAGAAAGCATATGTTCTGGACATTTGTGAAGTTTAGTCTCTGGCTGTTTGTGAAAAGCTGGTGAGGAAATGCATAATTCAAGACACTCCACGGAAAACAGATGTTGGTATACTGTGAGGTTCAGCCTAATAATCCTCTCACATGTGTCAGCAGTGCCACGCACGTGCTGCAAAAAAAACAAAAAAAACAACTCAGGCAGGCAGAAAATGCAGTATGCAGATGAAAGAACGAGAACTAACCACAAATAGCTGACCACACACACACAAACTTCCAAGCTAACCACACAATAGATGCAGGCACACAACTGTTTGTGACAGTGTTTGACCTAAACTCCTTTCTATTCACTGCCGAAAGGAACAGTCCTCTAGTCCCTGACCTTCTACTAGTGACCGTATGACCAGACTTTAGTGAGTGTGTGAGTGTGCGTGTGTGGCTTCGAGGCAGGAAAAACTAGCTTGAATTATGTTGAAGAACTCAGCATCCACTTAAAACTTTTTGCGGATTAATCAGCATGATTTGTTGCAGGATTTCGTTAAAGCTTTAGGCTTGGTATTACAACAGATTTCAATGGAGTTGGCAGTCAGATCAGTCAAGTAATTTGTGACGACCCAGATCCGGTTATTTCCTATTGATTGCATCATTTAGGGGTAAGCTCTAATGTGCCTTTAAATGAGGTAAATCATGTGTTTGACTTAACAGTAAAATAGTCAGGAAAAGGTGATCTGTTAAGAACTTATTCACTCTGTATTAGCTCCTCCATGTCAAGGAATCATCTCCAACAGGCCTATGAATTTTGTGATTTAAAAAAAAAAAAACACATTTCAACAGAATCTACTCAAACTTTATTTGGCCCTGAATATCTTTGAATAAATTCAGACTATTTTTAAAGAGATTAGGTCTTATAAACACCCACAAAAAAGAAAGAAAGAAAGAAAAAATAATTATGTAAGACCACAACCCAAATCTGTAAGCCATGATAAAATCCCATTTGGGAATTTAACATTGTCTAAGTCCATTGATGCTCTCTAACTCCTCCCTGGGGTCTCTTTCCCTCCAAGGGGAGGCATCTAATCAGATCCCTGAACCCCTCAGCTGGCTCCTTGTAATGCAGTGTAGTTCTTCCCTGAATGGTGAAGCTCTTCACCTTTTCTCTACAGCATCTAGGGTGACTCCTTACATTCTGGAATCATGTTTCGGTCATGATCTAAATAGATAAAGGTTGGAAGATAGGTGCACCGGGGTAAACGAGAGCTTTGCCTTTTCACTTAACTCCCTCTTTACCACTACAGACTGGAGCGATGAAGTACAAAGCGAAAATATGCATAAATTTGTCTTTTCTAGGTCATGATTCTTGATAATTAACCTTCTTATAGTTCAAACTGTCCTATGGGACCTTTGAGTCATCTCTGAGCCACAGCCAGTCTGCTAATGTCCCCCAGCATTTAAAAAGAAATCCCAATGAGGTCCAAATTTTTCCAGCACATCTTCATCAGTGAAAGGTTGACATTTGAGAGCAATAATCACCATAAAATCTTAGTTACCAGTATAGATTTAAGCAATGGCTGGTCATGTAGCCAAAAAGAACTAGATCTAACCAGTACATCTAAAATTAAATAATAAGAATAGCAAAATCTTTGTTTTACTTTCAGTGTTTTGCCTCTTGAACTTAACTTTTGTTTCCATATGATTAAGTTCCGCCGAAAAGTTTTGTCAGAACACTGTTTGCTTGCTTCTCCGTGTGCAATTTGCTTTTTACTTAAAGTTTATGAATATTTAGAGAAGAGAGGCCAGATTTGACTTTCTAAATGCAAATCAAGTCAGGGACCGTGAGCGGATTGTGCTCAGCCACTCAAATGAGAAAAGGGGAACAAAGAGCAGAGGAGTTGCCCATTTTATTAATTGTGTTTGTTCTAGCAGTTGCCCTTTGGAAAAATCAGTGGACTTGATTAAATTACTGCTCACGCTTAGAGGAGGAAACTATATGGAAGTCTTGCAACCATTCAGTCTGTTATTTAATGACCATGGAAGCCACGAGGATGCTCAGAGGTACTCAAGAGGTCCAGAGTCCATTTCCTACCTAAACAAAATCTGAATTTAAAGCAAATCCTTTTGAAGGCAGCAAAACCTTTACACAACTATGTAAATATGTAACATCTGCTGTTCTGCACACTAGTGACAAACAGTAGCTCATGAAAAGCAAACATGACTGAAGCTGATGGGAATGATATCGCCAATACTTGAAGCCATGCCAGGCGCTCTCATATATGGCACCCTTTAAACCCTCTGGGCCTTTCAGAGTAAAGGCGTTCTTTTTCCAGGTCAACTCACTTGTTTGTTTCTCACAGCTGCCTCTCTCCGACTACTGTTGGTAAAGCCCATATAGGATAATTAAAGGCGATCCCCGGGTCGAAGGAGTCCGACCGGAGGAGCTGGCGCACAACAGTAAGTGGTCGTGACATTCTTACCCTTCCCCCTACACATGTTCCACATCCCTGAGGCGGCAGCTTGGGTTATGGAGGCATAGGGAAGAGGCAGATGCATACTAAATAATATGGCACATGAAAGTCACTGGAAGACTGGGCGAGGAGAAGCAGAGTGGAAATACCAAATGTGTTGTAGTGTTGAATTAGAGTAGTGAAAGAGACAAACGCACTGGAACATCAGGAGAAAGGAGAGGTTAGGACTTAGCCCAACTAGTGTTTATATATATATATATATATATATATATATATATATATATATATATATATATTCGTTATACCAACGAATAAGGGAAGTCCTGAGAAGCCAGCTCAATGGCAAGAACAAGATCCGTGCGATAAACAGCTATGCCTTACCAGTACTCAGATACCCTGCAGGAATAATTACCTGGCCAAAGGAGGAGATGAAGACCACAGATGTTAAGACTCTGAAGCTACTAACCATGCATGGAGGGTTCCACCCCAAATCCAGCATCCTGAGACTGTACACAAGCCGTAAGA